>NC_081572.1:1955788-2049397 GCF_022355385.1 Mustela nigripes | reverse complement strand
GGGGGTCGGGACCGCGGAGGGGGCGACCCCGGGGCCGGGGGTCGGGGCCGCGGAGCGGGGGTCCCCGAGGCCGGCTCCCCGGGAAGAGGGTGGTGAGACCGGGAGTGCCCCAGGGAAGAGCCTCAAGCCCCCGCCGCCCCGGGCCCGGACGTGCGGGGTCCGGAATGCGCTGGACGTGTGTCGCCCTCAGGGAGCAAGCCCGGCTGAAGGCCCTCGTCGTGGTCGGGGACACGGAGGCGTGGCAGCGGGACGCGGCCCTCTCGGGGCTGCGGAGGGTCGGGGGCGTGGACGTGTCCTTCGTCAAGGGCGACGGCGTCCGCGCCTGCGCGTCCCTGGTGGTGCTCAGCTACCCCGAGCTCGAGGTAACCCCGCGCGGCGCCCGCAGAGCCCGCGTCCGCCTTCGTGGGTTCCCTGAGCGGGTCGGGACGGAGCGAAGTAGGAGCGGGGGAGGCTTCGCGACCTGACGTCCGAGTGTCCCCGGTCGGCTTCGGCTCCACCGCGTCCGGCGTCGCATCCCCGCACCCGCAGCGTGCGCCCGCGCTGCCCCGGCTGCGCGTCCCCGGGTCCCCAGGCCCCCGCACACCTTCGGCTCCACCCTGTCCCGCGCTGGCTCCATTTCGCCCTTCCTGGGTGCTCGGGAATCTGCCCCCGGCCGCGCCCCGTCCGTCAGCCTCCGGGGTTTCCTGCGTCGGCTCTGCCCGCTGTGACCCTCTCGGTGCTGCGACCGTCCTCAGGGACTCCGCCTGGCGCGCTCTGGGGCCGCCTGGTCCCTGGGGCTGTGCTTGCTGATAAGTTAAGGTCCCAGTAGGCACCTGCCCTGCCCTCCCCGGCCCTCCCCGGCCCTCCCCGGCCCTCTTGTTCCCCTTTTCTGCGCTGGGGTGGGAGTGGCGGGTCCCTCTGCCCTCCCAGAACGGGCGCCCCGCAGCGGTGGGAGCCTCGTGGCCGTGCCCACCCGCGTGGCGGCAGGCGCCTAGCTCCGGGCCTGCCCGTGGAGGACACTCGGAGGCGCCCGAGTCCGCGGGATGCCCGGGATTCGTTTGGGGTCCGCGGTTGAGGAAGCCTTGACTGAAGAAGAGCCTGACAAGCTCTGCAGCTCCCTGCTGGGCTGCTCCCGGAGACCCAGGGTTCCCGCTTCGGTGTCTTTCATTTCGCCGGGAGGAC
The DNA here is from genome assembly GCF_022355385.1 of Mustela nigripes. NCBI lineage: Eukaryota > Metazoa > Chordata > Mammalia > Carnivora > Mustelidae > Mustela > Mustela nigripes. The sequence continues at coordinate 2,048,236 of NC_081572.1, read as the reverse complement.
CCGCTCAGCCCCAACGTGGCAGATACGCACCCAGCGCCCGCCGCCGCCGAGAGCTGGCTTTGGGGTGGCCGGGGAGCCTGGCCCCCGGGTCCCCCCGGTCAGTTTGTAGGGTGGCCTCGGGGAAGGGGCACAGCCTCGGGAACCGGACCGCCAGGGGTCCTTACCTCCCCTCTGCCGCTCCCACTCCTCCCCCTACGCCCCTCACGACCTTTTCTCCCTCGGGAACAGACAGCTCCGTTGTGAGGGTGGGTGAGAGCGCACGGAAGGCGAGGCGTTGGCCCTCAACAAATAAACGTCCGCTGGTCTCACTTCGGGGAACCGAGTTCCCAGGGTCCGTCTCTGTTCTCCCCTCGCTGCGGGGCTCCCCGCCTCTCGTCCCCGGCTCCGTAACCACGTCACCGCACTGACGGGGTTCTCAAGCGTGGGGGGAGCCTGTCTTCCTCCTGGAGCCCCGGCACGGAGCAGAGTGCCCGCTGCTTGGGCGGACCCCGCATTCATCGTCCCGCGCTGGGGAGCTTAGACGAGGAGAGGGGCTTGGCCGCGGTCTGGTGCGGAGGCCCCGAAGTGCCTGGTGGCAGGTCTGCCCGGTCAGCCTTCCGCAGGCGCCCGCAGGCCCCTTAGGTGGATCCGGAGACAGTAAACGCCGGGTTGCTAAGGGGCAGGGAGAGGGAGGGACGGGGTGACTCCTGATGGAAGCAAGATTTATTGGGGGGGTCATGGAAGTGTTCTAGGATCAGAAGGATGTACGACTCCGTAAGTAACGTTGAAGCGCGTGCTCCAAACAAGGAACTTCATGGTAGTAAATTCTATCCCGATAAAGCTTTTAAGAATACGTAAATCCCAGAGCCCCAGCTCAGTTCTGGAAAGAAAGAGGACCCCATGTACGAGCTGGAAGTCCGCTTCCTTAACCAGGTGTCCCTGTGGCGGCCGGCGCAGCCGGGAGCCCTTTCCCCAGCATCCTGACGGATGGGGGCCACGCACCAGGGCCCGGTGGTTGGACGCCTGCTTCGTATTGCCCAAGGGAGCGGGCCACCTTCCTCCACAGCCACCATCCCGCCGTCTGCCCCGCTCTGTGCTCGGAGGCGCGCTGACTTGACTTCCAGCTCCCCCGCTGCTGGCCCCCCGGGATGCCCGCACTTAGCGGCATCCGGCTCTACGTCTGGCCCCAGGACTGAGCCGAGTGCCCCCCGAGTCCGGCCGGTCTAAATGCACAGAGACTGAGTGTTCGGGGCCACGTCACCACTGAGGCTGAAAGCTGCAGATCTTCCCAGGGACCGCGGACCGGCTCGTGCTCACACACCTGTTACACGACTGAGTTTGTCCCTTTTTCCAGATTTCTAACTGGGAAACGTGTAAACACTGAAACACTATAAGGGTGACACCTTGAATCCGCATGTCCTCTCTGCTCAGACCCAGCCGTTGCCCACTAGAGGTCGCATTTTCCATGTGCGCCTCAAAGGCTCCGCTGGTGTGTCCCAGAGGTGGTGACAGCTCACCGGGGAGCCCCTCAGCAGGCCTGTCCCTGGAGAGACCTCCGTGGCAGCAGTCTTCACAGTCCCGTAGCCCCTCCGGGATCCCTGTCTGTATCTCTTCCCCAGTTGCCTCTCGAGCTGCTACTGTTTTCCCGTCTGCAGGGGTCGGACATGTCGTGGAGCCCTCTGCTGCCCTTGCGCCACGTGGAGGTCACGTGGACTCGGGCCGGGGGTGCCTGTGACCGCGCCTGTTTCCTTTTCTCCTCTCGCTCGCTCATGTACTTCCCGAGCTGGCCGGTGCAGGTCTGTGTCCCCAAGCTGGCAGCTGGCTCTTTGAATGTGTGGGGTCAGATTTCCTTTCTTTCTGGAACGCTGCTTGGATTGAGGCTTGACGTGCCCGGCCCCATCGCCCTGTTTCTCCTCTTCGGCCACGCGCTCTGGCTGTTCTGGCCGTCGTGAGTTGTTAACTTTTGGCTGGTGCTCTCGTCTGCACGTCGGAATAGCGCACACTGTCCGCCACCACCGCACGGCAGCCGGCGGCGCTTACTCACCGAGTCGCGAGTTCGGGTCATGGCCGTCTGAGCTGGCGCGGCCCTCCGTGTGCGTGGCGAGCCGTGCTTCGACGGGTGTCTGGAGGCCCGGGGCTGTGGGCGGCTGGCTGGGTTTCTCAGGTCGCGAGGGACAGAGGGACAGTGACGTGTAGTCGCTCCAGCAAGTGCTGTCCTTTTCCGAGCCGACGACGGCCACCGTGCCTTCCGCCTCTTGACTCTCGTCCCTGAAGGGCCTCACGCTCCCGGCCTCGTCCTCTACACAACCCTGCAGGGTTCCCCCGTTTCTCCCCAGAGGCCGCGTCCTCCTGCAAGGGCCCTGCTGGTCCCGTGTCCTCCCACGCCTCTTCCCTCAGGCCCCCGCTGGCCAGGACTGCCCACAGGCCTCATTCCGAACAGCCCCCGGTGCCGGCCATCCGCCCCCAGTCCCCAGCCGCCCAGCCCAGATCCAGAGCTGCCTCTGCCGCTCCCGGCCGCTCGCTTCCACGTGTAGGTGCGCCCAGACGGTTGTCACTGGCTCGTCCCTGGGTCGTGCCGTGGACGAGGTGTCCACGGAGCTACATGTCCTCTCCTTGTGGATCTCCGGTTTCTGGAGCCCGTGTGGACAGATTCGGACATAAGCAGCCGTGAACCTGTGAGAGTTCGGGCCACATTTAAGCGACCTGGGGCTCCACTCCAGCTGCCCGGCTCACCGCCAAGCTGTTTCTCTGCCCTGTCTGTGGCCCAGAGCCCCCGCTTTGCGTCACTGGCAGTTGGATAAGCTTCCGCGAGTCCACCGTCAGGATGCTGGAGGCCCAGCCCCAGCCTCGTGCTCGGCGACAGCGGCCCCTTCTCTGGGGCACAGGCACTTCGAGCCCAGCTTCCAGAGGGGGTTGAAGGTGTGGTTTGGACGGCCCCGGGGCTCTTCCTCTGGCCCCTCTCGGTCTCTCTTTAGACTCCTGTCCCTTGGGACCTGTTTTCTCTTTCAGATTGTCTAGCTCTGAGCCCACTTGTCTTTTTCTGGATTCTTTGAAATCTCTTTTCACAGAGCCCGGCTGGCCTTTCTTGTGCTCATGACCTCTGAAGGCCTGGCCGTGGCTTCTGACGGGGAGCAGCGGCGTCCTTTCTCTGTCAGTGTCTCACAGACGTGCTCTGTCTTCTCTGAGCCTCCTGACGGCCGGCCTCCGGGTGTGGGGCGGACAGCGGGGACCCGAGCAGGAGGGTCCGGTGCGGGAAGCGTGTGAGCACCTTTGAAAGGCCACAGGCTGGCTCCCCCTCACCCATTTGCAGGATGATCACCTTGTCACCAGGCACTCTCCCCCCAGATGGGTGGGGCTGGGAGACAGGGAGGGAGCTGGCAGCTCCACGAGGCTGGAAGGACGAAGGGCTGAGGGCCACGCCCACCTGTGACCCCGGTGCCCGGTGACAGGTGGTGTATGAGGACTGCTGCATGGTTAGCCTGACGGCTCCCTACGTGTCGGGCTTCCTGGCCTTCCGAGAAGTGCCCTTCCTGGTGGACGCGGTGCGGCGGCTGCGGGAGAAGGAGCCCCGCCTTGTGCCCCAGGCAGGTACCTCGACTCCGGGGAGAAGGGCCTTGGTGTCCACCGAGGAGGGAAGGCCTGGGCCGGCCGCACAACCCGCCACGCGGGGAGACCTCGGAACTCCCTGGAAAGGAGGCACTCTTACCTTGAGGAGAGGGCTCAGATTTTCTAAAAAGCCGCCATCCCCCCAGACGTGGCAGCCTGCCCGTCCTGCTCCAGGATGCCTTGGCCTGATGGGGGAGGGGCGGTTCGGCCGACTGACTTTCACCTGTGGCTCTTCCAGGTCCTCCTTGTGGATGGAAACGGGGTTCTCCACCACCGAGGTAATCCTGCTCCCGAAAGACCGGGCCCAGAGGGGGCAGTTCCGACCAGTGCGCTTGTGGAGTGCCTGTGTCTGTGCCCTGCCCCGGGCCCTCTGCCGCCAGCCAGGCCCTGGCCACGCTTTCCTGGGCATGCTTGCCTTGTCGGGACCCCGCCCTGCTTGTCACTCCCGCCGGGGCCTCCCCTAGCGCTCTGCGCTGGCCCGTCGCAGGCACGCTCGGCCCGTTGTCCTGCTGCTGCCCAGCGAGCCTGTCCCACTCGTGCCACTCGTCCCACCTCAGGCAGTGACAGGCCTTCGACCGAAGCCAGACCGGAGTGCCCATTCCCCACTGGCGCTGGGAAACTCTGAACCCACCTGCGCCCTGGGACGCTGACCCCAGAGTGACCTGTGGGGGGCCACAAGCCTGAGGGTGGGGCAGCAGAGGGACCCAGGAAGGCTGGCCCTGGGACCCGAGGGTGCCAGCGTGGGGCCAGGCCCCCAGTCACGGCATGCGCCATGCCTGGCAGGAGCCCCAAGAATGAGTTGGGAGGGAAGCTGAGGCCTGACAGCGGCCACAAAGAGGAGAAGAGGATGGAAAGTGCCAGAAAGTGGGAGAGAGCCGGTGTGAAGCGTCGCGAGCGAATCTGGCCCCCGACCTCGCCAGGGGGAGGGAGGCCTCTTCCACCCCAGCCGGACACCCGTGAAGGCAGAGGGCCGCGTCCCAGGGCGGGCGGCTCTCCCGCTCCTCTCTCCTTGGTGCTCAGTCTGCCGACAGGCCTCGGCCTACCTGGGGACACTCGGCTCGCTCTGGCTTGTCCTCTGTCCCTGCACCATCTCCGCACTGCTGGGCTCACCACCCGCCAACCCAGCCTGACCCTCTGTCCTGTAGGCTTCGGAGTGGCCTGCCACCTCGGCGTCCTCACAGACTTGCCCTGCGTTGGGGTGGCCAAGAAGCTCCTGCAGGTGGACGGGCTGGAGAACGACGCCCAGCACAAGGAGAAGGTGAGGGCCACGGCGATGCCCGCACGAGGGGAGGACAGGGAGAGGGCCTGTGGGGGGCACGCAGGGGCCTGCCCCACAGGCACCTCCGATCCGGCTTGGCCTGCCGGCACTCTCCTCATCCCAGAGAAGAAAGCCCCACCGTTCTCCGTGGAGGCCCGTGTCCCCCGTGGGTCGGGGGTCACAGCGGCCGCCTGGGGTAGTGCCCTCTGAGCTCTCCAGCCTTTTGGGCATGTGCTTGCCGCCCCCATCCCTGCTGCCTGTGCGTTGCTGCGGCAGCCCGTCTAGGGCAGGAGCCTCCGGTCACTGGGGACAGGATACTGGGGAGCCCGTGAGGCCCTCTCTGCTTCTCGCCAGCCCCAGTCCAGGGCCTGAGGGTTGGTGCTGCCCAGCCTGCCTCGACCTTTCCTCACTGCACCTTCTCCCAGCATCCCCCCACTCTGGCCCCTCGAGGCTGGCACTGGGAACGTGACACCCACTCCAGAGGGACCCGGTGACACGTCTGCCTCTACTGCGGGGTGGCAGACTCCGAGAACAGCAATCACATCTGTCTTATTCCTCCGGGCAGACCTGTGTCTGCCCAGAACAGTTGGTGGTGGAGTGGACGGGCCCCAGACCCAACTGAGGAGGCTCCTGAGTCACTCAGTGGACCAATCACCGCCCCTAAAAAGACTTTGTTGGGTTGAGTCAAACATCCTTAAATTCCTCGCAGGAGAGAGCGTGGCAGGGAGGGCTCCTGGCCCGTAGGAAGCGCCAGGCTGGGTGGGCGGGTGCCAGGCCTTCATGGCAGCCCGGCACCTCCAGGCATCAGTCCTGGGACCTGGGTGGGCTGCTGCCTCTTCTCCAGGCCCCGGTTCCTTGTTCACAGAACAAGGAAGAGAGAACTGAGTTTGAAGGGCCTCGTCAGGGTCGGGCGGTGTAGGGATTGCCTCCTGGATGCCGAGTTCGCTCATGGGATGGGTATGCCCATGGCCACGAGACCGCTCGGTTTCGCAAGGACAGACCACGTGGAGACCTGGGCCCTCCCCCGCCTCGCCCAGCGGCTGCTCAGGCCTACCCTCTGCTTTCCACTGAGAAAAGGCATTTTGCATGTTTTTTCTTCCTGTTTTCCAGATACGACTTCTGCAGGCTGGCGGGGATTCATTTCCTCTGGTAGGAGGCTCTGGGACCGTCCTGGGCATGGTGAGCTGCCCGGGCCTGGGGGGGTGGGACCCACAAACACGTACCCAGTCGCTCCTGCGCCCCAGACCCTACCCGCCTCCCCCCGCCCCTCTGACGGAGCCAGGGGGTGCCCTGAGCCCCCCGCCCCTGGCTGTGTGGAGGGGACCTCTGGGCTGTCCTCGCCGTGGCCTGCCCCCAACCTATTACCTGTCGTGAAGCCCCCGGGGCTTGTCTCAACTGCGCCCTGACTCTGCCTTCCTCGTCCTAGGCCCTGAAGAGCCACGACCGCAGCAGCAGGCCCCTCTACATCTCTGTGGGCCACAAGATAAGCCTGGAGGCTGCCGTGCGTCTGACCCGAGGCTGCTGCAGGTTCCGGATCCCGGAGCCCGTGCGACAGGTGGGTGGGCCGCGTGCGCCTGCTGCTCTGCCCTCAGCACAAGCTCCTGTGGCAGGGCCTGCTTGGGCCCCGCTGGGCCCTGGGGGCAGGCGGGGGCAGCAGAGCTCCTCCTGGCGCCCTGGCCTGCCTGCAGCATCAGCCTGCTGCGCCGTCCAACGTCCTGTACTGGGGTCATCGGGAACATCAGCTGATAGCGGCTCGGGCGGCAGAGTGGCCTGCCCACACTTGCCCAACCCCTCGGTGCCCAACCTGCCTGGCTGGCCTGGGAGGGAGCCCCCGTCCTCTGCGGGGCTGCAGGTGGTGCTCAGCAAGCCTCATTCTGGACCGGTCATCAGTTAGGAGACTGTGGGATGTGGCTGGGCCAGGCCCCCAGCACCTACATCAGGGACGGGGGGTGGGGGGGTGGGGCAGAACTTTGGGGACCAGGTGGACTCTGCTGAGAAGAAACGCAGCTCATAGGGGCTAGAACTGAGCACAGGTTGGTGGCTCGGTGGTGACGGGGCATCACCATTCTCAGGGAAGTGTGTGTCCCAGGGAAGCCTGGGGCATGAGGACCCAGAGAAACCGTCCTCAGGAAGAGACCAGCCAGAGAAGGGGGAAGGCGGTCCGGGTTCAGGGACCCACGTCTGTCAAGGCCCTGGGGTGGGCATGAATCTGACGCCAGCAGGAAGCTCCAAGGAAGGGGTCGCCAGAACCAGGGTGGCGCGAGCCCTTCAGCAAGGCTCCCCGCGGGGACCTGGGTGTGAGTCACAAGCAGTGGCTCTCTGGGCCACTCAGAGGAGCTGGGGGAGCCCTTCTAGACAGAGGTGCTGGTTGTGTTGTCCGGCCCTGGGGCACAGGCTCCTGGCTCAGCGCTGCTGCTGTAGAACAGGAGGGCAAAGCGCCCGGAAGCTCCCTCATCCCTGCCGTCTCCCCCATCTCCCCGTGACCTGTGCCGGCACATCTCAAGGTGACCCAGGGGCCCCAGCCACACTGTTGAGAGCCGCTCCACGCAGCTCAGCTCCCCCATCCTGGCCACAGCCACCTCCTGGGGACCTGGCACCTTTCCCGGCTGCTGGTGCGCAGGACGGCCTGCAGGTGGCAGCAGCAGCCCGCGTGTGGCTGTGACTCGCCGCCCCTGGTTCCCAGTCGCTGGGCATCAGGAGGCATCTCTGGGGTCCCGCCATGGCCAGAGCCCCGTCCCTCAGGTGGACTTGACCACCGTGCTCGTGACTCCGCGGACCTGGAGACACTTCCCTGGGTGCGGGGGGGCTTGTAGCAGACACAGCCGGGAGCCGGGAGAGCAGGCTGGGGCAGAACCACAAGCTCCAGCAGCACAGGCCATGAAGCCGGCAGGAGCCCCGGGGCGCCGCTGGGTCCCGGGGACAACCCACGGCCTCCCGCTCAGCCTGTCCACTCGGGCCTTTCAGGGACCTGCCGTTGTGTCCTTCACGGGGCTGCAGCTCCTGTTCCCGAAGGCTGGGCCTGTGACAGCCTGGCGTCACCTGTGTGGCTTTGTCCAGGAAGCAAGAGTTTGTACCGGGGTGTCGTGGGGTGGGGGCTTGTGTAGACGCCAGCACCTCTCACGGGAGCCCCTCTCCTCAGGCTGACATCCGCTCTCGAGACTACATCCGCAGGACCCTGGGAGCCCCGGAGCCCCCCACACCAGCACAGGAGAGGTGAGTGCTGCGCACGCTCGGCGGCGGTGGCGACAGCGTCGGCTGATCATGGTGGGGCCGCGTTCCCTGCGGGGCTGGGAGGAGGACGCAGAGTCCCTGGAGGGATGGTAGAGACCGGGCAGCAGGATACGGGGGCTGGGCGGACTCCGGTGGGAATTCCTGAAGCCCACCAGGGCTGCCCCCACCTCCTTGTCCACGGTTTCTGTGGTGCTGAGGTGTGGGGGTCAGATGGACCCGGTTTTCATTCTGGGCCTCACAAGCTGCCATGGCCGTGACATTCTCCGGGCCTCGGTTTCCTTAACTGCGTGCCAGCCATAGTCATTCTTGTCCTGTAAGGTCTGGTGGGAGACCTGGCGGATGTGTGGCTAGTTATTCAACCCTCCCATGGCACCACACCACGAGACAGACCCGTGGCCCACTGTGCACACGTAGAACAGGCGTGACATTTACAGGCCCAGAGAGGTTACCGTCGGCTTTTCCTCGATCCCCTTTTTTTTCTAAGTCGAGGACTGTCCTAAGCCCAGCTAAGCTGTCCTGAGAATGGGCCGCCCCCGCCCCCGAGCTCTCCGGGGTGGCTGCTGGCCAGCTGGAGTGCACACAGCCCTTGTCCAGCAGGGTCTCTCCCTGCTCGAATCAGCGGTGGCTTCCTGCACCACCTGGGGAGCCGGGGGGCCTCCGGGCTGGCTCTGCATTTGATGCTGCCGTTTCTCAATGTCATTACCAGGAGCCAGAAGGCACAGGGGCCAAAGGTGTGCCCCAAGGGAGGTTCGAAAGAGCCCGAAGGTGAGGACAGGCCCCCCGAGGCTCACAGCTGAGGTCCCAAGACACACCGCAAAGACCAACAGCGACAGTGGGGGAGCTGAGCCGGACACGGCGAAGTGCTCTGGCTGCCCAGCTTCCCGCTCCTGCCCAGAGCTGTGGGTCCCCAGCTGCAGGCCTCAGCACACGCTGGCCACTCCGGCGACAGGGACGGCTGTAGGCTAGGCCCTGCTGCGTGGGCCCGGGCGGTGGTCCCTCCTGCTCCAAGGTCTCAGGCAGGAGGCTGTCGGGAGATAGATGTCCCACCTCAGAGCACCGGCCCCAGGAGGAGCCCAGCAGTGCTCTCCCAGGGCCCAGGAAGGGCATTTAGAGTTTTGGGGGTTCTTTGATGTGTTTTGTTTTTGTTCTTAAAGTGCCCAGGTGGGCTTAGGCCTGCCGGACTGTGTGTCTGTCCTGGCTGCTCGTCCGTCCGTCCTTCAGCGCACTCTGCTGCTGTGTTTGCTTTTGCGTTTTATCTTTCCGGAGCTCATTCCTAAACCAGCGGTTCCCCCCACCTCTACCCCGGCCAGTCAGCCATACAGAGTGCCCTCTGCCCCGACCCTGGCAGGTGCAGACTGAAGTGGCCAGGCCTGGTCCCTGGCTGCCCTGCCCAGCGCTGGCACGCTCTGGGATCAGGGACCCTGTGGGCTGGCCCGGGTGCCAGAGGCCTGGCGCGGAGATCCAGGGGGAGTGGTGTCAGGCCCTGCCGCTCCTGCCGGGGGCTGCAAGGCTGGAAGCCGGTTGAGACACGTCCCGTCTGGGCTGGAGTGCCTCCCCCGCCAGCCTCCTTACCCCAAGGCCAGCCTCCCCTGCAGGGATGCAGCACGCCCTGTCCCGGCTGCTTGTCTCGCTGAGGGCTGCAAGGCCCAGCTTGCGGGGGCCGTGCCCCTCACCCACGGCCCCCAGGCCTCTGCGTGCCTGCTTGCCCTCCAGGTTCCCTCCCTCCACGCCTGGCATTTGCAGACAAGTCTGATTTTAAGAGGCCCTTCTTGCCTTCCATACTATTTCGCAAAGAGCTGGTCGTCACGGTCTGGACGACCCTGGGCTCAGCACTCTCCCCTCCCCAACCAGCATCTTCCATTGTTGAGAAGTGAGCTCTTCTCTGGGGCCAGGCCCTGGGGAGCACCGAGGGGGCCAGTGAGCGAGGCAGGCTGCTGGCCCTTTTCCCTTCCTGCTCCGGTGGTGCTCCTGAGGCCCCCTTACGAGGCCGGGTGGCTGGGGGGAGGCTGAGTCCGGCGGCCCCACTCAGTGGCAGTGGCCCCTGTGTGGGACAGCTCCGTGGGAGGCAGGATTGCTCCAGGGCAGGTGGGGCTGTGGAGGGCCACGAGGTGCTCTCCCCCGTGGCGGGTCCCAGCATGTTCCACATGCCTTTCAGGGGACTTCTGCTTGTGGGAAGGAAGCACCAGGTTCCGTCCTCCTGTCCAAGCAGGTCTCGCCCCCCACCCCCACCCCCACTTGCAAAGCTCTTGGCCTTAACTGCCTGGCAGTAAACACCAGCCCTTCTGTCCCGGTCTAGGGCTTTTCTTGCCCAAATGCATCAGGACCAGGGGTGGGAGTGCAGGGTCGAGTTCGGGCCCAGACGGCCTGACGGCCCCTTACCAACTGGACCCCGGTGCACCGTGTGGAGGGGTGTGGCACAGAGCCCGCCTCGTCAGTCCTGCACAAGGGAAGGGACAGCGTTTGGGGGGGTGGTTCGTGGAGGCCAGGGTGGACGGCCATCTGCTGCAAAGCTGCCTAACGGCTCCAGTGAGAAGGAAGAAGCAGGAAGGAAAGGAGTCGCCATCTCTCCCAGCCTCCCTCCGCCCCAGGCCCCCAGAACGCCGGTCCTGCGAGGGCTGCACAGACCAGACCAGGCCTCACGGGTCCAGACCGTGCCTTAGGGATCCCCCCGCAGGCGTGTGGACAGGAGAGCTTCCCTGGGGGGCTGGGAGGCTTGGCACCAGGTCCTCCCAGCAACACCCCCAGGGCCCCGCCCTCTCTAAGGGTGCAGGCAGATGGCCCTGGCTTCCCACTGGGGCGGGAGGGGGGCTCTGCTGAAAGCCATTGGCTCCTCCGTGACCAGAGGGGCCGGGTGCGCCCGACCTGCCACCGTGGGGTCCCCACCCCCCTCCATGAAGAACAGGCCAGAGCCTGGAGAGGAGTTTACAGACAACTCACCCGAGTAGTTTTTGTTTTGATATTAAAGTCACATCACAAAAACTGCCATTTTAAGCATTTTTTTTCAAGTGTATGATTCATTGGTTTTTAGCATGTTCAGAATCTCGCGCCGTCGGCTCTAGTGTCGAGTTCCCAAGCCACTTCGTCACCCTGCGGGGACGTCCCTGGGAGCCGTCACTCCCCCTGCCCTGGCAACTCTGGGCACCCGAGTCCCTAGAGGCACGCGGTGTGCAGCTTTCATGTCTGGCTGGTCTCGCATCTCTGGGCCCATGTCTGACCACAGGATGTTCACAGTTCTCCGTGGTGTGGTGCCACGCAGGACCACTGCGGACGGCCCACTGCAACTCCGTTGTCCGGCGAGAGCCTGTGTCGCGGCCGTGCGCACGTGGGTGGGGATTTATATGGACACGGGCGTCCCACCCCCCAGGTGTGTTCCGAGGACAGCAGTCTCTGGGTCCTTTGGCGGCTGTGTGTTACCTTCTGGGGAAGGGGCACGCAGCTCCCCAGCAAGCCCGGGCTCCTGGGTCTCCCCCTGCCGCTTCCAATTCTGACCGCCCCCAAGTGTGGTGCGCATTTCCCGGAGGACGGAGGACGGGGAGCACCTTTTCATGCAGTCATTGGCCATTTGTACATCCTTCTGGGTGAACTGTCTGCAGACATCTTTGCCCTTTTTGAAATGGGGCTGTTGTGTTGTTGTGAGAGTTCTCCCTGTGCTCCATGTACCAGACCCCGCCGGGTTACGTAACTCACACATGGGCTCCCTCCAGTCTGTGGGCTGGCTTTTCACTCCCCGGGTGGTGTCTTGTGCGTGAAAGCTGTCGAATTCGGTCAAGTCCAATGTGTCTGTTGCTGGTGCATTTGGTGTCACATTAAAGAAATCATTGCCTAATCCAGGGTCGCGGAGACCTCCCCTAAGAGGGCTGCAGTTCCGGCTCCTGCACGGAGATCTCTGACCCTTCGTGTGACCCTTCGTGTGACCCTTCATGGCCGGCTCTCCTGGGCCCCTGCCGTTCCGTGTGAGGTGCAGGACCCGCTTGTCCATTTCCGTGAAAAGGCAGCGGGACATGTGGCGGTCACTGCACTGACCACCTCGGGAGCGCTGCCCCTGGTGGCGCTCAGTCTCACCGGCCGGGCTCCGGGCCGTCTCCTTTCCTTCTCCGCGGACTTCCGACCGTAGCGTCGTGTGGTTTTCGGTGTCAAGACTTTTTTTTTTGAGAGGGAGAAAGGGACGGGGAGGAGCAGAGGGAGAGAGACTCCCCGCAGGCTCCACACCCCGCGCAGAGCCCTACACGGGGCTCAGTCCCACGACCCTGAGATCATGACCTGAGCCGAAGCCAGGACTCGGTCGCTGAACCCACCGAGCCCCCCAGGCGCCCCTTCAGTGTACACGTCTTACCCTTCCTTTGGTTAAATTTGTTCCTAAGTAGTTGCTCTTTCTGATGCCATTGTAAATGGGATTGTTTCCTGAGCTTCATTTTGGGATCGTTGGTTGCTAACATGCAGAGATACCGCGGGCTTTTGTGTCTGCATTCGCAGCCGCGCTCTGATTTCCTAGCTCTGCGTGTGTGCGCGCGTGTGTGCGCCCCTGCGTGCGTCTGCGTGCACACCCAGTCTTCGGCAGTTCTCCTGTGAGGTCCCGTCCCGTGCAAACCGAGATCGCGTTCCTCCTCCTCCTCCCTTTCCTGTCCTGTCTGTGCCTAACAGTCCGGCTGGGACTCCAGTAGGACGTTGAATCCCAGTAGCGAGTGCAGACGTCCTTGTCTTGGTCCTGGTTTGAGGAGGAGCGCTCGGTCCCCGCTGGGGACGGTGTGGGCCACGGGCTCCGCACCAGCGCCCCGTCCGGGCCGAGGGGGCTCCCTGCGCCCAGTCTCGGTGTCTCCATCATGAACGGGGCTCGGGTTTGTGCCGCGCTCGCTGTGCCAGTCGGACTGACGGTTCTCCGTCACTCTGCAGTGTGCTGCGTCCCGTGGGTGGACTGTCGTATTTTGGGCCACTCCGCGCTTCTGGAATGAATTGCACTTGGTCATGACATACAGCCCTCTTGCCCTGCTGCCGAATTCGATCTGCGCATGTTCTGTTGAGGACTTTAGATCAACATTGCCGAGGGTTATTGGTCTGTAGTTCTCTCGCGATGTCTTTGTCTGGCTCTGGTAATGGCAACGCTAGCCTCCAGGAAGAGGGCCCGCAGTGGGGGCGGGGGTGCCAGGGGCCCCTCAGCCCTTCCAACGGCCACCAAGGCGCAGGGCGCAGATCAGAGATAGACGGCCGGGCGGTGCGCGGAGAGCCTGCCCACCCTGGGGGTGCGGGCGAGGAAACGGCCACGGCTTCTCAGAGGGGGCGGGGCTGAGGGGTGCAGGGGTCAGACGTGGGCCAGGCTGGGGGTTCAGGTAGAGGGCGGCGGCAGGGAGGAGTCGGTGGAGTCAGGTGGGCACGCTGAGCTGGGCACCTGCCAGCCAGGCCATTCGCAGAGGCTCAGGGAGCCTCAGACGTGTGTGTAGGGAGGGGGCTTCAGGGGACACGTCCTGCCCACTCCACGCCCCGCCACAGGAGCTCTGCTTTCTTGCCCCAGCACAGAAGGTCCTGTGGGGGCCCTGAGCGGGTGGTGTTTCAGCTCCTTAAAAACAGGGCCGAGATGATGTCCGTCTTCACAGGCCACAGCCTGCCCCAGAGCCAAGAATAAGTCTTGAGCCACTCAATTATTCAAGTCGGACCCAAATAGATTTTCCTGTTCACCCAGTAGCCTCTGCCTCCCTTCCCTAGGTCCCCTCGCTGCCCAAGGGCTGGGAGTGAGAGGCTCCCGTGAGGTGGCTTGGCCTGGCCATTGCGGGTCACACTTGGGCCCCTTGGGTCTCCCTACCTTGGGGTCCCAGCCTGTGCACCCTCCCCGCTCTTGTCCCATTCAGGAATGGGGGACACCAGGGCTAGGAGTGACCCTTCATGATCCGGCCAAAGACAAGCCTTGGGGGAGGCCTGGCCGTGATCCTAACTGTCCCAAGGACCACCCCACCCCATCCCTCCGGCCACAGGTATTGGCTCATTTGGTTCTGGTTTTTAGCCAGGCCCCTCAGCACCTTCGGCCATCCCTCAGTCCTCCCCCAGGATCCTGGGGCCCCAAGTCTCCAGGGCCCAAAGGCCACCTGGGCTCCAGTCCCTGGTGTACATGTACCCCTGAGGGTCTGTTTTCCTGCTGCTTTCCTGGATGGGTCCTGAAGGGGCTTGACTTAGGCCTTCAGGGCCTGGTGGGAACAGCTGGGGACAAGGAGCCAGAGTCCTGCGTTCCAGCCTGAGGCCTCTGCACTTGCTGGTGGAGGGGGAGCTCCTCACAGATGCGGCCCAGCCCCTGCAGGTTTGTCCCAGCCCCAGCAGTCCCTGCTGCACTGCCCTGGCCGGCACTGCATGGAGTTTTACCAAATTATTAATTAAAGGCACAGGCACGCCGCAGCGCTGACATCCAAATGAATAGCGCGCGGGGTAATTAGACGAGGTGTCGTGGCGATGATGGAGCACAGCCCGCTATCCCCGGCTCACCTCCCCAGGAAGCAGGAGCAACCTCCGGCAGCTTCCTACCACCATCGGCGGCGCTGGGGACAGGGACAGCTGTTGCTTGGGAACAGGGTTGGGCCCCCCTCCCCCGTCGTTCCGCACCCAACGGTCGGAAGAGTGGGGAAGGGGACGGTGAAGGTGGGCTCACTGTCGGAGATAGAGGCAGCAGACCAGGAGCAAAGCGGGGGCGGGAACATGGGGGAGCCAGCGGGGGCCACTGTGGGCAGGACGCGGAGCCGGAGCCTGCAGCTCCCCGCCCTCCCCTGGGCCTTCTGGGAGTTTGTCCGCACGGTTCCCTTCCGCCGGCCCCTCCTGGCTGAATGCGAGTTCAGTGCGCACGTCGGGTCCCGCTCCCGCTGCTCCGTGCGAGGAACGGGCGCTTCCGTCTCCTTTCTGTGCGGCCTCTTTCCTGGGCTTGATTACCGCCCCACGTCTTGGGTTTGGTTGGTTTTCTGTGTACCTGTTACTTACTCACCCCCAAACCCTGCAACAAAGATACGAATCTCTTTATTGATGTGTGAAAACCCTCAGGCCGTGTCTGAATCTGCTGTTCCTTGGAGCCTGTGGTAGCCGGCCTCCACGACGGCTCCCAGCGGTCCGCCGCCCCCGCGGTTTGTGTGACCCTCTGGCCGTGCTGATCGCTGGGATTTGCTCGGTCCTGCCATCCTGCACTCAGAGGGAGGTCAGCTGCCATGTCGGAAGCCGCTCCGTGTGCTCCACGCGGCGGGGAAGGAGCCCCCCATCTCCTAAGTGCACCCTCCAGCCCCGGTCAAGCTTCCCATGTCCACAGTCCTGGCTGTCCTCTTGAGTGCAGCCTCATGGGAGACTTTGAAGATTTTATTCATTTATTTTTTTCTGAGGGAGAGAGCACGAGCAGAGGGAGGGACAGAGGGAGAGGGACAAGGAGAGGCAGATCCCAGGACCCTGAGCTCATGACCCAAGAAGGCAGGTGCTTCACTGACTGAGCCACCCAGGTGCCCCTCGTGAGCAGCTACCCCCAGGTTCCAATCCCTCAGAAACCGCGTAGACCATAGATCTTCGTCCTGGGATAATTTATTACACAGCAAAAGACAACGAGCTCCGAGCCACTGCTCCGCGCCCGCCCGTCGCCGTTGCCTGGTCTGCCAGCTGCACATCCATCACCAAGGACCACTCCCCACCCCCTCTCTCCTGTGTTGAGTCCCCCCCTTCGTGGTTCCGTGTGGCCCCTTCCCTGGGTGTGCTCCTTACTGGGAAGGGTGTACAGCACCCTTCTTGAGAGCCCCAGCCCTGCCCTGGCCCTCCCCCAGAAACCTGTGCCCCGTCTTCTGTCAGGGAGACCCAGGAAAGTGGTTGAGTTTCTGTTTCTAAGGCACAAGGATACTGTGATGACTTTCGGGTGTCTGTCACCTGCATGGTCTGTGAACCTCGGGGGCCGGGGAGGGTCCGCTGTTCCCTCTTCTGGACCCACGAAGCTATGGGCCTGGAGGCTACCCCTGTCCCTGGTGCCGAAGCCAATGCTGGTGTGTCGCCTGCATGGCCGGCCCGGGTGCTGAGGGAGCCTTTGCCCTACTTTTACTCCCGTCTCGCCGCACTCCCTCCTCCCCGGGGCAGAGGCTGTGCTGTCCTGAAAAGTCCCCTTCCCTGCCAGCCCTGGCCCTCGGTGCAGGCCTCCCTTTCCGGCACCAGGCTGTCTTCCTGGCCAGGCGCTCCTCCGTGCTGTGTGACCAGACCACGCTCTGGTTCTGCAGATGGGCTCACATCCTGGGGTACGAACCTGTAGGTGCTTGAGCCGAGAACCCTCCAGGTGACATGCAACAGAGACCAACGTAAAGCACCGTAAATGAAATTGGGCTTGTTGGTTCACTCCGGGAGCAGAGCTGGCTGTGTGCGGCCTGCTTTGTCCCTCTGTGTGGGCACTGTTCGGAGGGTGCCTCTCTCCTCTGGGGGCCGGGTAGCTGGCAGCGAGCCCAGGCTTATCTTCTCCCCTATTCCGTTCCCAAGCAAAGTGCAGCCTTACTATCCCAAAGGCTCCCACAGAAGCGCCAGGCCATGCCTCTCAGTTCTGGCTGACCTGGCCTGACCATGATCACTGTGGTAAGATCGCAGTCGGGGTGGGGGGGCACCGTGCCCGGAGCCAGGGAGCGGGGTCAGCCCTCGTTGACCTCTGGACGGGGCTCCTCGGTGGACAGGACCCTGCACCAGAAGACGGCACACCGGCTCGGGGAACGGGAGGGGCCGTCTCAGGAAGGTGCAGTGGCTTTGGGATGTCTCGGGACACTCTGTTCCCAAGGCCCTAGAAAGCACTGACGATGCCCAGTGGTGCCCCGTCCTGTCTCTGGGTAATTCTCCTCCAATGCCAGCAGGAAACAGCGTGATTAAGCCTCCATTATTAACTTGCCAATCTTGTTTCTGGGGCACAGACGCTAACAGCTTAGGGGACCTAGTTGGCATATAACAAGGTCTCCATGACAAATTACTTGAGTATCAATTAACTATCGAGGGAAATGTCAAGCAGGATCTGTCACGCTGGTGGTGGGGGTGGCCAGTTAACCTGGAGCAGCTAATCCGATCCCCGGCAGTCACCTGCCTCAGCCTCCAGCAGGGCCTGGAATGAAGGAAGGGGCCTGGGGTTCCCAGGGTGGGCGGGGCCTGGCCCCCATCTCCCCAGGAGACACACCCCTGCCGTCCAGTCAGGGGCCCCAGTGCGCTGCTCTCCCAGCCTGCCCCTGTCCGTGGTTCATTCCTTCTGTGACCACCTGCGGGGTCTGCGGAGTCAGGCCTCACCTGGTCTCTGCTGGTCAGGGGTGGGACAGCTGCGAGGGACAAATGTGTGTTTAGGGGGTCATGATGTGTGCGGTCTCTGGAGGACCCAGGATGCATAAGGGCCTCCACAGGGCAGGGTGGAGAGAAGGGGTAAGGCTGCAGGGGTCAGGGTGAGGGGCGGGTGGGGGCAGCCGGCAGAGGGCTCCCAGACACGGCACCGGCACCGGCGCGGAGCCTTTGGCAGGGAGCCGGCAGACGGAGCGGGGTGCGGCTCTGCCCTTCCGAGCTCCGAGCCCTGGAGGGAGCTGCTTAAACCCTTCCCGGCCGCACCTCTCTCACCCGTAAATGGGGCTGATGACGCTGGGTTCCCAGGACTGCCGGGAGAGTACACAGTGCCCCCAGCAGACGTGCCTAGCGCAGTGCCTGGCCCACGGGGTGCTGGCTGAGCTCGGCCCCCCTTCTCTGCCCTGCAAGCGCCTCCCAGGTCGGGGGCTTAGGTGGAGTCCAAGCCCAGAAGGGGGCCAGGAGTGGGGCCCGTGAGGAATGCGGCCCGGGAGGAGGAGAGCAGCGTGGAGCAGGTGGTGTGGGCTGGCCAGCGGGCACACGGGCAGATGGGCCTGGGGGCAGGGTTCGGGGACTCTGGCCACCCCATGTCACCATGCCTTCTGGGTTTTGCTTGGTTTTCGGGAACGCCCCTGTCTTCCTGGGGCTGTGTCCCTCGTGGTCAGGACCAGTGACCATGCCGTGGCCCAGGTCGTCCCCGCGCCTGGCCTGCCCCTCTGGTGGAGCCGCCCCCCGCCCGGTGACAGCCCCCACACCTCGCCTCAGCGGTGATTGGCAGCTGCCACTTCCCAGCCCTCCAGCCACGGAGCCTCGTGCTTATTCATGACGTGACATATGGCACCTCCGTGGAGGGGGTCGGGGGAAGCTGCCAACTGAGAGTGCAGCGTGTCCCCATTCGAGCCGCGCTGAAGCCAAACAAACACAAGATGTGAGGGGAGCAGAGGCGGTGCGGGGGCGTGTGCGTGTGTGCGTGTGTGTGTGTGTGTGCGAGCCCGCCCCACGCTGCGGGGGTGCGGGGGGGAGTAGGGTAAATGGTGGGGAGTGTGGGGGTGGGTTTGGGTTTTCGTGGCTTCTGGGGTCTTAGCTGATGGGGTCCTTGGAGATCAAGTTGTCCATCCCTCGGCCCCAGGCGGGCTGGCTCACACCAGCCCTGAGAGCCTTCGGCTCTCTCCCCTCACCCCTCCCACAGACGCTGCACTGGAGGCCGGTGAGCAAGACAGGCCAGCAGCCCGCAGCCCCCTGTGCAGATCACGGAAATGTTCTGATTCTTTCCAGAATCGGGAAATGCCCCCTAATGTCAAACCAAAGTCCCCAGAACTGCAGGCTTAGCCGGTTTCTTCTTCCATGTCCACTGGGGACGGGAGAATGTGTGTGCCGCCCCACCTCAGCGGCTGGGGCCACCGCAGCCCTCCAGCAGCCCCCCATGTGGGGCTGGCACCCCAGGGCTTGACTGGGCACCCACGGGCTACAAAGCTCTGCTCCTGGGGCTGGGGCGGGCAGGGCTGGAGCCAGAGCCTGAGCCAGGGGGTCCTCAGCCCGTCCCTCCTCGCAGACCCAGGGCTAGAGTCTGCTGCCATGGAAACCAGGCTCTTTGCCAACTGGGCACGTGCATCCTGGAAAGGGTTGACAGGTTCAGGGACTATGGCCACCACTTCCCAGGATGCCTGGTCCCAGGGACCCCTGACCCTGCTCTGCCACCTGTCCCCACTGGCAGTAAGGGAGGTCCCTGGAGAGAGGGAGCTGAGGGGGGCTGGAATCCGCTCCAGGACCCAGCAGACCCGGGCCGGAGGCCAGCGGAGAGCAGAGGGCCTGCCCCACAAGCCCCAGCGGAGGGCCTGGGCATCCTGTGAGGTGTGCCCAGGGGGCCACCAGCCTTCTTCTTGGGGAAAGGAACGGCTGGGGGCTTGGGAGCAGTGCCCCACACTCGGGGCCTTTCCCAGGGAGTCCAAGAGCTGCGAGCGCGCAGCGTGCAAAGAGCCGCTCACCCGCCAACTGCCTCCCCGGCGGCTGGAGCCCTGGTGCAGGAGGGTTGGGGGCTGCGAGGGCAGCTCGCATTCCAGCCACAGCCCGGTCCCCAGCCCTGTGGGCCCTCTGGACGGGTCCCCTGCCTCCACCAAGTGTGGCGTGAACCCTCGGGCCTGGCTGGCGGCGCTCACGTCCGGCAGGCGCTGGGCTGTCTGGCTTCAGACGCCGCTGTGCATGGAGGCATCTGCTGCTAGCTGTCTCGGGGCAGATGGGCTGCCAGTGAGCTAAGTGTGTGCGGGGGAAGGGGTGCCATAGGAACCCCTTCCCGCCGGAGCGTGGGGGCGGGAGAGGCAGGCCGGCGGGGGGGAGCGGGGAGTGCTTGGGAGAGAGAGGGGGCTGGGACCGCAGAGGCTCTGGGTGTGGGGTGAGGCATTGGGGGGGGGGGCACTGGGGGCACTGGGCAGGGCAGGGACTCCTGTCACCACTGACTGGGTGGCCCCAGGCAAGTCCGTCCCCTCCCAGGGCCTCCGCCAGCGTCTCCAGGAGCCTTCCAGCTCCTAAGCCCGGAGCTTGAGCGGGATAGGGGTGTCCTCTGCAAACAGATGCCGCCGTCTGTGGGGCCCTCCTGCCAGGGCGTGAGGGGGGCGGGGACACCAGCACGATCTGCCAGCACTGGCCGGAACACACGGGCGGCCCCTCTGCTGCGAGCTGCGAGGCCGGGCCTGGAGAGGCTGGCTGGCACCGTGTCCTGGGCACTCCGCAGGGCAGAGCCCGAGGCCCACTTTCACAGCCCCACGGGCAGCGGCAGGAGCCCCACGGCCACACCCGTGCCAGCCCATGGCGGCCAGGCTGCTGGGCAGGTTCTGGCCACAGAGAACCACCCTGGCCTGGCTGCCCCAGCCCCACTGGACCCTCGGCCCTCAGGGGCACCTGGTGGGAAAGTTAGCAAGGACACAGCCCCAGGCCATGGATGGGGGGCGGGCACCGGGAGGGCCCGCGGTAGCGGGGGACCCACTGGGCAGGCGTCTCAGTCCTGCTCTAGGCAGCTCCAGGGCCCGTTCCTCGGCGAACAGATGCTGGGGGCCTGGCTCTGTCCCTGTCACGTGCGGGAAGCCGCCCTGAGCCCTGAGCCCCATGGCCGCTCATCTCCCGGACACGGTGGCAGGGGAGGCAGCCGTCGCCCTGCAGGGCGGAGGAGGCAGCAGAGGTCCGGGGCCCACTAGGGGTTGCCGGACCAACGGAGGCCAAGGTTCTGCTCCTCCCCGGGGGACGCAGGCCCCACAACCCCGCCAGAGGGCTGCCCGGCGCCGCCTGCTCCACAGCTCCAGAAGCCCGGGAGCGGGTGCCAGGTGGGCCCCCCCCGCCCCCCCCCCCTCCCCCCCCCCCCCCCCGCGGCCCCCACCCACCCCTGCACCCGCCTCCGCCCTGCCCGGCGTGACTCAGCTCAGCTGTTACTGAGCCTCCGGCTTGTTGGTTGCCTTTTTTTTTTCCTTTTCTTTTCCAAAGTGTGGCCCTGCTGCTGTGCCGCGGCAGGGTGACGGCCCGTGCTGGCCCCGGCTTGAGGAGGCCGTGACCCAATGACGAGGCCTTGCCCCTGGGCTCTGGTCCCGGGCGGAGAGGTCCTGTCACCTCCACAGCGGGTCCAGTCCTGGCCTTAGTGCCACCTGCCCCAGGCCTGGTGCTGGGGGACACCTGTCCAAAGTTCCGCTCTGCAGCTGTCTCATGGCCCAAGGACCCTGTATCCCTGGGGTAGTAGATTGGGCCTCAAGAGGCCAGAAACCCTCCTAGGGAGGGTGGTGGGCGGGGAGGGGCAGAGCCCCACTTTTCAAGACAGGGAAGAAATGGAGAATTTATCTAGGGTCACGTTACTCAGACAAGGACGGGCTTTCCCTCAGTGAAGAACGCTTCCCTGACACTTAGGATTGTTGGCAGGATTTGCAGTTTTGTGAGGTGGTGAGTTCCCTGTTCCGAGGAGGATTCAAACGCTGACATGGATTGAGCCTGGTGTGGCGGAGCGGGTGGGAAGGTGTTACGGGCAGGAGTGGGGTGTTTGGGCTCCACGTCTCAGGTCTGTCTGTGGGAACCTAGGCCAGTCATTGCCCCTCCCGGGGCTGTCTCCTCCGTGAGAGGGGCTCGGCGTCTCCTCGGCTGCCGGTGCTGAGGATCTGACCAGACCGCGGAGATGAAAGTGCATGCGGACGCTCTTACTCCGCTTCGGACCGCACATCTGGAAGGTTCTCCGCCTCCGAGAGCGTCGGCTGCCACGGGTGGGAACGCGCCCAACCGGAGAAATGGGTCCAGCCCCAACAGGGAGGCTCTGGGGGGACACCGGGAGAGCTCCGGGCACTGGGGAGTCTGGCGGGGGCCGTGGGGGGCCTCCGAGCCTGGCCTGGGAGGGAGGAGCAAGGTGGCTCCTCCCAGCTCCTGGACTCAGACCCCGGGGTTCCCGAGTACAGGGGGGTCCGAGGCCCGAGAGGGAACGGGGTGCTCATGCTGCCTGCAGCAGAGACATCCCTGGCCTTGGTGGGAAGACGCATCTGCACACACACAAGCTGCGTTGGGGTTTAAATAACGAAGTGGAGGTCAGATGGTCCCACAGCCTTGGACGCCGGGCTGGGGACAGCTGGTTTCTCCCGCCCACCCGCCTCCGCCTCTCTCCGCCTTCCCTCCGTCCCAGCCCCTGGGCCCATGTCCCACGCCTCTCGGGGTGGATTAAATGGTGACCCCCCAAAAGATGTGCCCACCTAGAACCTCAGAATGTGACCTCACTTAGAGGAAGACTCTGCGGATGTAGCCAAGTTACGGGGTTTGAGATGAGCTCGTCCTGGATGAGTGCGGGCTAGGGCCCACCCCGCCTCAGGTGTCCCAAGAGGGAGGGGGAGGCTCCCATTCAGAAACGGCCTCGAGACGCTGGAGACAGAGGCCGGGGTGGTGCCCGCGAGCCAGCAAGCCCCACGGCTGCCGGCAGCCTCCGGAGGTCGGGAGAGGGGCCCGGAGGCCGGGAAAGGGGCCCCGGAACCGGTCCTCCCTCGGGGCTCAGTGGCCTCTGGGAAGCTCGGGGTTGCGGGGCGGCCTCGCGGGGCTTCTGCGTCACACAGCTCCCTGCTGGGAGGCCGGCGCTTGTGCTCCCTGACCCCGGGGCAGCCCAGGGTGGGGTGTCTCGCCAGACTCGCTCGAGCAGACAGACACAGGGAGCGACACAGGCCAGGGCGCAGTCTCTTCCCCGAAAGGTGGCTCTGGGGACAGCCGTGCTGTCTCACGTGTGGGCCGTGGGCTGCTGCAGGGTGTGCGGCACTGAGCAACTCCACAGCTCTCCAGAAGGTTCTTGGAGCCGCTGACGGCCTGCGATGTCTTCCTCTCTGGGGGGGCCGGCCGGAGTGGGCTCTGTGGGCCCCGAGTGGCCTGCGGGGGAGGAGGCGCCCGGACCGGCTCTGGGCTCTGACCGTGGGCCGAGGCCAGGGGCCAGCGAGGAGCCCCTAGAGGCCCTGCCAAGCCCTGGGGGATGCGCTCACCTCTGCCCTGCGGCCTCGTGGGCACGGAGCTGACTGGGAGGCCCCTGAGGGGTCAGGAGAGGAAAACACCCCGCTGGGGACAGGACGCCCTCTCTGCCCGAGAGGTCACGAGGCCTCGGCCCCTCCCTGGGCCCCAGGCGCGCTGCGGGGCTCCTTCAGCCCTGCTGCCGTCCCTCTCGCTCCGCCTGGGGGCCCGTGGGCTCCTCCCTCTGTCCTTCCGTCCCCACACCCTTCTTAGAAGTGAAGTCATCTAGAAAAATAATCAAAAAATAGAAAGGAAAAAAAAAAGCTAAGAAAATGGGATTTTTTTCCCTTTCAAACATTTGGTAAGAAACCTCCCACACGGATGACTGTCCACCGGGCCTGTTTTTGTCCGAGGGAGACTCGGGCCTGCCCCTCCTCGGGTGGCGGGGGCCTGGCGGGCCTCCCCACTCCCGCTTAGCGGTCCGCACTGCCCTGCAGCCTGGCACAAGTCAGCTCCCGAAGCCTGAGACCCCAGGCGGCACCCCCTGCAGGAGACCCCCAGCCTCTGAGGCCAGGGGCGGGGGGGTGGGGGCTGCCTGGCAGGAGAGGGCCAGTGGGTTCAAGTTCAGGGCTATTAGGTCCTAGTGAGGTCCCCGCCTCCGGTGTCTCCCCTCTTGCCGCGGGCCCACGCCCTCCTGCAGACGCGCGTTTGTTTATTTGTAATTTATACTCAGCCTGCTTCCAAGAAAGCTCGAGGCACTTGCTGAAAAGCTGCTTCCCCAAGCTGGGCTGTGCTCCCGGCCGCCTTGGGCTCCAAGCCCACAGGCACTTCCCCGGGGCTCGCAAGTTCCCACGGCTCAGCCGGGCTCCCAGGGCCCACGGATCCAAAGGCGGCCTTTCCCGCCACCCCCGATGGGCACCCTAGCTTCCAGAGAGACCCTCTCTTGGGGACAGCCCGCTCAGGGTGAGCCAGCCCTCGGCCCCCCGTGCCTTCTCCGGCTTTGGGGACCACACCCTTCCTCCGTGATGCCTCCTCAAGCCCCAGTGGGAGGGGACCCCACCTCTCTTCTGCCCCTTGGCTCTCGGTCTTGTCGGTCCTGTGCAAGTTACCCAGTCCAGGCCGCTCCGCCTGCCCCCAGCTGGACCTTGCCCAGCCCTCGAAGGCCTGTGACCGACGGTGCTGCAGGGGGCTGACTCCCCTCAGTGTCTGGGATGGTGTTCAGGCCTGGCCTTAGCACAGGTTTCCAGGGGTCCACACGGAAGGAGGGAGGAAGCTCTGGCCGGGGAGAGGCTGCAGGGTCACCCTGATGCCTTCACCTAAACCCCAAGGGAGGGGCCCGGGTGAAGACGAGCCGCTCCCAGCGACCAGCCCGGGGAGCACAGAGTGGCTGCCACTGCTGTGGCTGCCTCCATCACGACCTTCCCTGGCCCGCCGGGGCCTCCAAACCTCTTACTTCTGGCAGGAGGCTCGTCTCTGACCCTCAACTTCCCCTATCCTCAGCCTCGCTTCTTGGGGCGAAATAAGTGAGCGTGGGCGCTGCTCGGTCTCCGACGCGGATCGGAACCCCTGGGGGCCGAGAACCGACTGGAGCAGGAGAACTTGAACGTGGCACTTCCCTTCCCCAATCCCTAGTCCGTCCTTCGGGAGACGGAGCGAATGAAGCCCAGGACAGCCCTGTGCTGAGAGCCAGCGAAAGCCCACAGAGTAAAGCCAGGCCCCTCACATGGCCTCGGTTTCCCACCTGCAAAATGGCTTCTCCCTCTGCCAAAGTCTGTAGGTCCAGCTTCCACAGAAGATGCCGGAGGCCCCTGCCAGCCAGGAGGGCACATCGTGGGCAAGGGGTCAGGGCTGCCCTCTGCCCTCTACTATCCCCAAGCTCAAGAGCTTACTGGCCTGGCGCCACCAATGATGGCCAATGTGCTTGCCCCCTTCCTCCCTCCCACCCAGCAGGGGAGCCCTGGCATGGCAGGGCCCTCGGCCCGTCGCCCTCAGGAAGCCTCAGTGGCAAGGGCAGTGCCAGGCAAGCCTTGCCGGGGATGTTCTGCCACTTGGCGGGCACACAGGGAAGCGTGGCCTTTCCCTGGTTCCGGCTGTCCTTGCCACTGAGTTTCATGGGGCCACAGATGCCCTGGCTGTGGGGGTTGAGGCAGACCAGATGTCCGTTCCAGGCCACAAAGCCCCACGCCAGAAGGACAGTGCAGCATGGCCCCTTGCTGACACAGCCCTGAAACCCTTGACTTTGGAGCTGAGCGGGAGGCCGGGGCCGGAGGGAGGGAGGAGCCAGGTGGCTCCATCTCCTGCAGGAAATGCCTTTGAGCCACGAGCTGGCCCAGGAGCATCTGGCTGCTGGGGTGGCCTGTGCCCTGCTCCCTACGAGGTTGGCAGCAGATGGTTGCCCTGGCTTGCCCAAGCCACAGGGCCTTCAAAGAGCTCCTCTCCTGGTGCCTGGGCCCGGAGGGAGGCCATTTGCACCGATTCCGGTCAGCCCCGAATGCTTGTCTGGCCTCCGGCCTGAGACACTGCTTCGCGCCCTGGGAAGAACACAGGCTTCTCAACCACAAAAAGCCGGACGGGGACCTGGATCCTCCACACGCTAGTGATGTGATCTCGGTCAAAGGGCTGCCCTTTCTGAGCCCACTCCCTCGTTCCTAAAAGGATAACTGACAGCCAGAACCACACCGAGCCCAGAGACCGCGATCGAGGTTGGCGGTTCATGGAGCACATCCCGCAGCAGACGTGGCCTCCGGGGACCCCAGGGAGGACTTCTGAGGACCCCGCTCTGGCAGCTGACCCGCTATCCTCCCACCGTGCCTCACACGCGCCCAGCCTGGCAGCTGTCACTTTCCCGTCAGTCCCTCCCACCAACCGAGAGCCTTGAGGGCGGCACCAGGCCTTCATCCAAGTCAGCACATCTGGAGCCCAGAGGATCCTGAGCAGAGGGTGACAGTGTGAAGGGTAGGATTCCCTGAGCCTCGGGCCTCCCACACGAACGAGCTTTTTCCAAGTGAGTTATTGAAAGTAAGGCACTTGGTACGTGGGCGGTCACTCGTTCCTGCTGGCTCCCCTGCCAGAGACTCGCCCCAGGCGGGGAGGAAGAGGAGGAAAGGGCCTCCGTTCACCTGCTCAGTGTACGGTATTTACTGGGCACCTGCCGCGGCCGGAACGAGACCCACGCCACCTTCCTGGAGGTTTCAGACAGCAAACACCATGCTGGATGGTGACAGAACACAGGGCTGTGCAGAAAACACAGGGCAGGGGGCAGGGGGCATGGGGACACGGGGAGAGCGGAATGTCACGTTGAACAGGTGGCCCCCTCGCTGGGGAGGTGATGCTGAACAACGCCCCAAGGAGGTGAGAGCCCAGCAGGTGACCAAGCAGGAGCGGTCCAGAAGGCAGGACCTGCAAGTGCAAAGGCCCTGGGGCTGGGAGGAGGGAGGCGGCAGAAGTCGCAGGTCAGCGAGTGCGGGAGGCGGGGAGAGTGTGTTCCGGGAAGGCCTCGCCACTCCCTCCGAGGGGACCGGGGAGCTGAGCGGAGGGGACACCACAGGTCACTGGCTGCCCTGTGCAGAGCCCACTGAGGCTGCAGGAGCGAGACCCCCCCACGCGGGGGCCAGGGCGGGAGGCTAGAAGGGTGGGCGGCCCGGGGCGCGGGGGCAGCACCGCGGGCGGGAGAAGCGCTCAGGGGCGCGGACGTCGAAGACGCAGCGGACACCGGCCCGCGGGCGGCGGGGGGGCGGGGCGGCGGCCAAGCGCGCTCCCGGCCGGAAGCCCCGCCCCGCCGGCTGCCGCCACCTCCGGCCGGCCGGGGGACCGAGCTCTCGCGAGAGCGTCTCCCGGGCCCCGCCCCCCGCGACTGGCCAATCACCGCGCGCAGGAGCGCGTCGCCGAGGCAACCGCGCTGCGCCTCGGACTCCGCGGGGGTCCTGACCCCCGGAGCGCGGCCTCCAGGCCTCGGGGTCCCCGGGGTGCCCGCGCGGCGCCCGTTGACCAGTAGCGCCCTCGCTGGGAGCTCCGGGGACGGGAGGAGGCGGGCGGCCGGCCGCCCCCACAGCCTTCTCCGAGCACTGCCCGCCCGTGGAAGCCCCGCAGCCGCCGCCGCCCTGCCCGGGGCCGGGGCCGGGGCCGTGGGGGGCAGGGGGTGCACCCGCCTCTCCCGGCCCGCCCGCACCCGCCCTGCCCGGTCCTCTGCGCCCGGCCCCCGCCCCGGCCGCGGGCCCCCGCAGGGTCCCCTCCGCACCCCTCGGCGCGAGCTCAGGGCTGCAGCGGCTGGACGGGGCGGACGGAGGCACCGGACACTGGACAGCCGGGGTCGGTGCGCGGGGGCCGGCCTGCGGGGAGGACGCCTGCGGACGCACCGCTGTCTCGGGCGCGGACCTCCGCAGGGCCTGACCCGGCGCCGAGGGTCGAACGGGAAGGGAAGAGAGCGGGAAGGCGCGGCCACGTGCGCCCGAGAGGGAGCGCCGAGCCCGGGGTTCACGCAGAAGTCTGACTCAAAGGAAAGTTACCGCACCGGGGAGAGCACAGTTGGCTGGAGAAGTCGGTTTAAAAATAAATAAATAAAATTTAAATTACATAACTAACACGTGTTCGGTATGAAAAAATGGGAAAACACGCGAAGTATAAAAACCCTTGATCCCACCGTGAGACAGACGCCCTGTGAACACTTGAGAATGTTTTCTCCAGGCTTGCTTCCCTCCGTGCGGGGACGTGCACGGTTTTCGGGGAAGGTCTGTGGACGCTCCAGCGCCGGGTGGACCCCTGGGTATGAATGGGAATGGCCACTCCTGACGGGCCGGGAGTCGTGGCTTCCCCAGCGCCCCCACCCGGCAGCAGCCCCGGGGCTCAGCACCAGTGTGCCGGGTGCTGGTGCGCCGCTGGTTCCCGGACTCCACCTTCATCCTGCGGACCTGGTCCTGGGGCTGCACCGAGTCCTCCACGCTCCTTCCTATGGCCCCAAGTTCCTTTGACCTTCTCCTGTTGGCCGGGGGTGCAGGGGCAGGGAACAGGGTCAGAATGAGGCTTGAGGAACCTACCTGTCGCCCCCCCCCTGCAGGTGCAGGAGGTTCCTTGGAGAAACAGGAAAAGTGGCCAAATCAGACAGGGAGGCAGCCAGGGGCCGAGTCCCAACCCTTTGCCTCTGATCTACTTGGAGAGCACACTAGAGGACGGAAAACCCAAGGAGGACCCCAATACCACCACCATATACACACACCACATGGTTTCACCCTAACAGGACAAGGGGACATGTTGTGGCCTGGCCACCAGGAGAAGCCCCTAGCTTGCCCCCTTCTGAGCCCACATTGGGGGTAGTCAGGGATCCACAAGTCTGGGTCCTCAGCCCTCCTGGCTGAGCCTAAGCAGTCCCCCCCCGACCCTGTTCTCCAGGGTCATGGGAATGACTTTACCATCCATCTGGACACGAGTGAGGCCGCCACCATGTTGGACACCGAGGCAGAATGGGGACTGGACCACAGGCGTCCTGGTCCCTCGGTGCCTGCAGGCTGGGGTTGGTTTTGTTCTGTCGACAAAGTCTGTCTTGAAGGGTGTGTTGAGTGTGATGGCCTCTCGGCCCAGAGGGAGTTAAAGGTGGCAGCGGGGTAGCACCTCGGGGCTCCTCCGGTGGGATGCTCTGTTTCCGGACTGCGTGGAGGGTGCAGACAGCCCTGTCCCGCTCCCTGTGGCCGACGGCTTATCTCCGAAGCCCCTGGGAATCCCCTTCCAGGACGCAGAGGCCCACCTGTCTGCCCCCAACCGCCCTCCTTCCCGGCCCGCAGGGCAGAGGGTGCCCCGCCCGCACAAGCAGCCTCGGAGAGCCCTGCCCCAGATGCTGTCCCTTGCACTCCCAGACAGAGCGTCCTGACTCGTCTCCCAGAATGTTTCTTTCAAAAATCACTACCTACTTCTCCTTGCTTAAAACCATCTGGTGGCTTCCCGCACCATTCAAAGTAAAACCCACAGCGCTTCCCAGCCCCAGACCCCAGGAAGCCACCTGCCGGGGACTGGAGCCGGCGAGTCTGCACAGCGCAGGGAGCCGAGGGCCGTGTCCTCGGCAAGGACAGAAAAGACCCAGTGTGGGGGTCTCAGTGGGGGAGGGGCAAGGAAACCGCGATTCCACTGGCTGTGTCTTAGTCATTTTTGTCTAGAAGGCAGGAAAACAGAGCAAAGCTGGGGCTGACGTTGGTAGGTGCGTTCACATCAGGAGGAAAGGGCACGTGTGGCCGTCCCTGAGTCGGGACAGCGTGTGCGCCCTGTCCGCGCCCCGATGTGACTGTGGGCAGCCCTTGCTTTGGTCGTGATCCATCTCGGACACCAACATCTAGTCGACGTCAGCCTTCAGTGTCATTGTTTAGCCCTGAAATTGTCAGGGGCCAGCAATCAGCACGACCCCACGTGACCTGACCTCCCGCTGCCCCGCCCACCCCCCCAGCCCCCCGCTGCTTCTCTCTCTCCTTGCACGCGCGGCTCCTGCCACACCGGTCCCTTCTGTGGCTGCACAGGCGCCCACAGGCCCTTCAACGTGACCAGTCCCTCTGCCTGGTCCCGCTGTCCAGGATGCACGTGGCCGCGCCCGGCCTGCCTTCCCCGCCGGGCCTCAGGCTCCGTCCTGGATCCCGGTTACTCGGCAGACCTCTTGCCACCCCTTCTGGGCCCCGCTCATGTCCTGCCCCTGTCCCCAGTGCCGCCACCACACCCCACAGCCAGCAGGCTCTGAGTCACGCACCAGCGCCCCGCCGGGCTGGAGGGCAGGGACAGCTCGTGGGGGGAGCCCAGGCCTCCCAAACCTCTCGTGGTTGTACTGGCACCCGTGAGCCCGCGCTGAACCCCCCTCTTTGCTGTAGCACTTGGAGACCAGAGCTGGGGTGGGCGGGCGGGGGAAGGACACAGGTGGTTGTGACCGGCTTCTTCCGCCTCCGCTTCCCACTGCCAGATGCCAACGGGCCAGAGCCTGGTGACCCCTGAGCACTAAGCAGCAGAGAAGCTGGTGCTCAGAGCCCGCCCGTGGCTCTGTCCGCAGCGGGGCTGACTCCTTTTGGTGGTAGGATCCGGCCCCCGACTAGAGACAGGGACCCCACGGCCAGCCAGCATCAGCCCTCCGGTGTTCCCAGGCCTCCCGGTTTAGGGGCCTCTCTTGCTTTGCTTTTCAAGATTTATTTATTCATTTGAGAGAGAGCAAGAGAGCGGGAGCGGGGCAGAGGCAGAGGGAGAGGGAATCTGAAGCAGCCTCTGCCCTGAGCACAGAGCCCGATGTGGGGCTCGATCTCACAACCCTGAGACCATGACCTGAGGAAATCAAGAGTCAGATGCTCAGCTGACTGAGCGCCCCCTCGCTGCTGGTCCCTTTGGAGGCCGTGAGACCGCATCCGGCCTGTGTTCTCCCATCAGCCGCCAGAGCCTCCAGCAGCCCCTGGGCGTCCTGCGGCTCGGGGACACGTCAGGCCTGTCTCCACCCTTGTGTGCTCTGGGCCTTCCCTCGGCGTCTCTGTGTCTTTGGCCAAACTTCCCTCTTCTGCGAGGACACCCGTCATTGCTTACCTGGATCGTGTCTCCACAGACTGTTTCCAAATAAGGCCAGACTCGCAGGTCGTGGGTGGACATGAGTTTGGGGAAACACTGTCGAGCAGGGCACAGCCCCACCCTCAAATGCTGGAAACCCGTGCCCCGTGAGCGTTCCCACGTCTCTCCTGGTTACCCCCTCACCTTTCCTGCCTCTGCCGCGTGCTCGGGGCGGCCCAGGCTGGACGCCACCCGACTCCCTCATCGGCGCAAAGCACCCTTCACGCAGGTAGTTCTGGGCGGCGGACATCCTCCGTGAGTCGTCCGGCAGGGGTGGCGAGCGCGCATCACAGGTGACACAGGTGGCCTCCGAGGGCCCCCATCCCTGCCCCCCCACCGCCTGCAATGTCGCATCTTTCCTCTCCCCGCCCCCTGTTCCACGGGCGCCCCCTTCTTCCTTTCGCCTCTCTCCTCCTGCCTGGACCCTGCAGGCAGGGCCTGCCTTTTCCCATCAACGAAAGCCATGGGGGTATTTTCCTAACTGGCAGCGCGGGTGGGAGTTCTGCTGTTCCCCTAGAATGTGAAAGCAAGTCAACTCTTACTTCAAAGAGCATTTCTGGGTTTTTTTCCTTCTTTCTACATCTGTGCTAACATTCTGTGATTCTTAGAGAACCAAAATTCTGAAGAGCAAAGCCCAGAGCCAAGAATGTTCAAGCCAGAAGGGGCTTCTGCTTGACGCCCCGGGGAGGCGGGGACACGGAGCCTGGCAGACCCCCTGCGTGTGGCCTGCGGAGGAGTCCCGGGCACGCACGGGCAGGGCGAGGGGCTGGGATGGGTGAGATTTAGGGAAGATGATTTCTTGGCTCTGACACCAAAAGCCTGAGGAAGAAAAGAAAAAAACGCGTAACTTGGATTTCATCCGTGCAACAAACGCTCGTCCCTTGGAGGGCACGACTGAGAAAGTGAAGAGACAGCCCGTGGCGTGGGACAAAATATTCAGAAGCCGTAGGTCTGATGAGGGATCTGTGACCAGAACGTGTAAAGAGCACCTACAACTCAACAACAGAAAAAACCCAACACCTGATCTGAAAAACGGACAGAGGATTTGGATGGACATTTCGCCAAAGAAGATACTCCAGGGGCCAATGGGCACACGAAAAATCACTGTACCTGGTGCCGCACCCGTGTGTCACAGTACCACAGATCACTATGAAATGCACGTCAGAGCCACGAGATCCCATCTCACACCTATTAGGACGGCTGCTATCGAAAAAACAAAAAGAGAGACAGAGAGAGAGAAAACCAGAGAAAACAGAAGCAGCAAATGTTGGTCGAGGAGTCGGAGCCCTAGTGCACGGCTGGGGGGACCGCGGAGCGGTGCCGCCACTATAAAAAGCGGTTTGGCAGCTCCCCCAGCCCCTAAACATAGAAATCCCAGACGATCCCACTCCGAGGTGTGCACCCCACATGGCTGAAAGCAGGGCCAGAAACGGATCCCGGGGCGCCCGTGTGCACGGCAGTTCTGCTCCCAGCATCCGGAAGGCGGGCAGCCCAAGGGCCCATCCACCGGTGGAGGGAGACGCTGGTGAGGCCCGGCTGCCCGGGGGAGTACGACTCAGCCCTGAAAAGGAAGGCCGGCCTGCCGCCTGCTGCCGGGAGCGCGCTCCTCAGGGATGTGAGCCCGAGGCAGAAGCACCAGTGCTGTCTGGTGCCCCTGCTAAGAGGGGCCTGGAGGAGGCCGACTCTTAGGGACAGAAAGCAGGTCAGAGGTCACCGGGGGCTGGGGGAGGGGGAGGGGACGTGAAGGCTTCGCAGGGAGAGAGCGTCTGGGGGGATTAGATGGTGGTGCTCTTTGCACAACATCGTGAATGTGATTAAAGCCGTCGAATCGCACACTTGAGTAACATTAAATTGTGTGTTATGTGCGTTTACCGCAATGTTTCAAAAAACTAGTACTGCAACGCGTAAAAGCCATTGAATCGTATACTTGAAGTGGGTAGAACCTGGGTGGATTACGTCTCAGTAACGCTGTTAAGACACTTGAAGAGACCCCTATGCCACGGCCCGGAGGTTTTAAGAAGGGGCTCGGAGCCCGGGAGCACCGATTGCTGGGGGCCAGAGCCTGGGCCGGGGGCAGGCGTGCAGGGGTGCTCCTGAGGGCTGCGTCGCCCCCGCGCCTCTCTCCCTGCAGCCCTCGCTGCCCAGAGCCTCTGGCAGCAGCTCTGCGGGCTGCTTCTGTGCTGAGCTCACAGCCTCCCCTCAGAAGCCAATTTTCTGCACAGCGAAAATGTTTTATCTGTGCCCACTTTAGCAGATGGCCCCCCACCTTGGCCTGAATTGAGAAGCACGGGAATCAAACGGGGGACAGACGGCTTCCTTGGCAATGTCTTATCGGCATGCAGGCCTGCAAACTCACACCAGCCCTCCCCCGCCCTCCCCCGGCCTCCCCCGCCTGGGTAGGGGCGCCTCCTGGCCTGTAACCCTCGGGAGCCGGCCCCTCCTCCACCCGGCAGACCCACCCACCGGGCACCGGGCCCAGGTGCCTGCTCGTGTGTCCTTCATGGAGAACTGAATGAATCGTGACTTTTCGTTGTCTCGCTTCCTTGTCTGCTCCCATGCCCTGCACCCTGCCCGGAAGGGAGGCGCCGGGAGTCCAGGCTCTCCTTGCTGGGAGGCCCAGCTCCGAAAGGGTAGGGTGACTGCGTCCCGGCAAGGAGTTCTGTGCTCCGGACCTCGGAGGTGCGGGCCCGGCCCCGCGGACTTCTGTGTGCCCTGATTTCCGTGCTGGTTAGCAAAGTTCCCGTGACCCGGGTCTGCTACCGATGATTGGAAATGGGAACTCGTGCGTGGCCGAGAGAGCAGGGGTCTGGCCGGGGACTTGGAGGACGGACAGCGGGGATGCTGAAAGGCATCAGGCTTGTGGAAAGGTCCGGCGAGGGCAGGTCTCAGCGCCGGGGGCTGATGGGGAGGCAGGGGGGCCTGTGAGACGAGGGGCTCAGAGCAGAGGGACTGACCTGGTACCAAGGACTGGGGAGGCTGGAGCTTAGGCCCCAGGGACAGCTCGAAGGGCCTGCAGAGACCCTCTGGCCTTACCCTGTCTTCCTACGCCGGGGGGGACGTGGGCACCAGCCCCTTACAGCGGGGGCCTGGACAGGGGACAGGGAGGGGTCTGAGGAGGAGGAGGAGGCAGATCCGCATCGCAGTTTAAGGCAAAATGCAGGACTTGGAACAGACCTTGTCCTTCAGACCAACCCCCAGACCACCCCCCACCCCGGTCTGTCGGTGCTTCTCTGTTCCCCCTCGTTGGGGAGGGACTGTGACAAGCCCCAGAGCAGGTCAGCCGTGCAGGCTGAGCCTCCAGGGTCCCGGGTGGTGGTGGGGAGGGCTGGGGGAAAGCCGCCCTCCCGAGCCGCCAGGGGAGGACGACTGGCCTCCAAGGCCTTCCGAGATGCTGACACCGGCCACATTCCCTCGGAGTCCCTGGCCCAGGGCTGCAGCCGAGATGTCCCACGGCCCAACCCCCAACCTGAGAAAACCGCCCCCCCCGCCGCAACCTGGGCTTCCTTTCCCAGCTCCCCTTGAGGATGCAGGACCCCGGCAGGGCACAGTCTTTGGGAAGGCCCTGTGGGGCCATGAGGGGCAAGGGCCAGCCCTCGAGTGGAACCTGGATGAGGGGTCTTGATGAAGCAGAAAGGGGGGCCGCAGCCCCGGTGTTTACCTGCTCTGGGGCCGGCCCTGTGCACACACCCGAGGGTCCTCTGGTCACAAGCCCGCCGGGTGCGGCCGTCAGCCTCACGGTACAGGTGCACTGGGAGGCAGGCGGGAGAGCCCTGGGCTGGGAGTCGGGAACTCGGAGTTCTGGTTCCGGCCTGGCGCACACGAGCTCTGGGGCTGTCAGCTCAGCCTCCCTGGGTCTCGATTCCCTCCCTGAAGGCGGAAGTCTTGAACTGGTTGACACTCAAGGCTCTCCCAGCCCAGACATCTCACAGGCCTTGGATATAGACTTTCTCCCTCCTCGAGGGCAGAGTTAGACAGAGCCGCGAAGGAGACAGGTTGCCCCTTGCCCCGTGTGGTTGGATGGCTGAGGGGCGGTGAAGACTGGGCCCACGGTGGCTGTCTTCACATGTGGGGACAGATGGGAGGAGCCTGCAGGTCCAGCTGAGGAACAGAACACGACATACAGGAAAGAGAACAGACAGCAGGATGAACGGAACCCCCCGAGGCAGCTCTCTGAAAGCAGGACAGACCCTCTCCGTGAGGCAGTGAGGTCCCCGTCACCAGAAGTGTGCAAGCTGAGAATAGCTTCCGGCCTCTGACGGGCTGCAGGAATCACGGACTTCCAAGATACTCTCTAGCTTTGCAGTCCTAAGCCTGTGTCCCTCCCCTCAGATGCCTGCAGGAACCAGCTCCCGGTCGGGCCTGGCAGCCTCCTCCTGAGCGGCTGTGCTCAGTCCGAGGCCCCAAAGTCATCCACCGATGCGCCAGGATCAGGTGTGAGAGGCGCCGAAAGCAATGTGTTTCTAATGATGGTTAAAATACCCGAGTTTTTGAATGAGCTCTTCACAGAAATTGGAAACTGAAGATGTTATCCCGGGCATAACCCCGTGCTTCCCTGAGCGAGAGGCAAAGAGATGGCTTGTCCACTGGGGCTGCCGGGACTGGGGACGCCCCCGGGCCTGGCCACGGGGGCCATGTGTGAGGTCTGCAGGAGGACACCGCCCCCACGAAGGCTGCTCTGGAGGACGCAGGATCCTCCCGCAGGGCCGACGGGGAGAACAGCCCTGCAGAGGCCTCACCTCCTCCCTCCGAACCTCACTGGGAACAGGCGGGTCGCTCACACCCCAGCAAACCCCAGGTCCCAAGTCCTGGACAGAGCGCGCCACTGCAGGGGAAGGAAGTCTGTGGGCAAGGCCAAAGGCGTAGGCCCGTCTGTAGTCCACGCGTCCGTGCCAGCGAGCAGCTAGAGGGTCTTGTCCTGTCTGTGGAGCCAGTGGGGGTGCGTGTGTGTGTTTTGGGGTGTGGGGAGACCCACCAGCCATGTGGGCTGTTTCGGTTCTTGGTCACTTTGTCCCTTGGAGCTGCTCCCAAGCTCTAGATCTTTCCAGAGCCTAGCTTGGCTCACAGCAGGGAAGCTCTGGCCAGGACTCAGGGTCCCCATAGCACCCCCTTCCCTGGTTATGTGGACCTGGGGATACTCCTCGAGTGCAGGGAAGGGGCCTGGGAACCCCGGAAGAGGGGAGGTAACCAACTATTGGCCACGACCCAGTGGGCGGTGGGATGGTCCACTCGCCCAGGAGGGAGCAGGACTGCAGGGGAGGCGAGGAAGGGGGTTACTCTGCACCCCCAGGAGGCTTCACCCAGCCGGCGGTCCCTTGCCCTCTTTCTGCCTCCATGTCAGCTGCACCTGAGAACTGGGGAGCCCCTGCCCCAGTGTCAGTAAAGGCTATGGAACTCCTGAGGGCACAGTGCCACACAAACACGAGGCTTGCACGGCCCTGCAGGTGGGGGTTCCTGGGTGCCCCTCCCCGAGGCAGGTCAGGGGGACACTGGCCAGCTTAAGAAAAGAGACAGTCCGTGCAGACCACCGTCTTTCTTCACTCTTTACTGTGTAAAAATAAACTCAACAATTCATGTCGTTTCAGCAAGAAAATGAAAAAAAAAAGCAATACCAGTAGAAATAGTGCATTTCCAGAACTGCTGATGGGAGGTGGCAGGTCCCATGGTTTTGACCCATTTGATACCCAAAAGGCTGCAGATCATATGAAAAATGTACAGCTTTGGTTAGCAAATAATGAAAAAGTAAGATACATCGATTCTTTCATATTATACAGTATATACATAATAACAATATCAACCAGAGGGGGTTTACTTTGTTGGATTTTTTTTTTTTTTTTGGGCAAATAAGACAAAATTGGGACTCTAAGTATT
The DNA here is from genome assembly GCF_022355385.1 of Mustela nigripes. NCBI lineage: Eukaryota > Metazoa > Chordata > Mammalia > Carnivora > Mustelidae > Mustela > Mustela nigripes. Next base: position 2,012,010 of record NC_081572.1, on the reverse strand, counting down.
GGGCTTTTTTTTTTTTTTTTTCCTCCTCAATGACTTGTTCCCCTTCAACAAATTGTACTTAAGTCCACGGTGCATGGAAGTGACACATTTCCTGTCGTTAGCTGAATAGATTTACACACTGTGTTTGAAGAGATGATCCACGGCTGTGTCAAGCCACATTCTGGTTGCCATGAACTTCTAAAGGATACGCTCTTCTTCGTGTTAACAACACGTAACCCTAGTTTTTCCTACCAGGATTGGAACTGATCAAGTCCTTGACTTAAGCCAGCTCCAAGGCAAAGGGTCTACCGTAAATGGCCAATTCGCATCCTGGTCCCCAACACCTCTGAGCGCAGGCGGCCCCTCTTTGGAGCTCATTGGAATGACTGAACCTCACGCCAGCCTCTCCCCCCTTCACTGCCCACAAGACACCCCCTTGGTCTCAGGTCCCAGGGCTGGTGACAAAGTGATCTCTGCAATCTTAGAAAATAAACGGGGAATCTACAAAAGGAAAAGAAAGCATACAAAATGTATCTCTTTCTTCCAAAATACATGCTTTCGGTCCTATGTTTTGGCGGAGCCTGAAAGTATTTTCCAGGGAGATAGAAGGTGAGTTAATTTTATAGGTTTGTCCTTTTCTTTCATAAAAATACTCTTGTTTGGTAATAAACTTTTTCTTCTACAGTAAGAGAAATAATACTGTGTTATCAAAAGCAAGAAGGCTTAATTCCAGTGGGATCTAAGCTCCGAGAGCCCGGAGAGCCTCTGTCGGCAGCTCCCCCACCTCGGACCCCCAGGGAGCTGTGGGTCACCAGCTCGGCAAGAGCTAACACCGCCTCGGCAGTGCTGTGTATCTTCTTAGTTTATAAAACGGCTTACCTGAGATAGGCATGTGTTATTCAGTGCAAGAGGGAGTGTCGATCAGATTAAGGAGGACATGGGAGACTACGTAGATTAGATTTGTGGCTGTCATCGACCTTTCTTGGGGCCGGCAAAGTGCCAAATGTTAACACAGTGAGGGAGTCAAGGGGCTTGGCACAGGCTCCAGCTAGAGGCGGGGAGGGAGCCGAATGTCAGCTTCTGTCCCTGGCACCGCGGGGGCGTCAAGGGAGGGCCAGGAAGGTGAACGGGCCGGAGGCCAAAGGGACTGTAGGCATTGCGTCTGGGGTGTGCTCTGCCCGTCTCTAGCTAGGGCAGAGGATGGCTTGTGGTCCTGACGGACAGCTCCCACCCCGCCCCCGAGGGCAGAGGGTGGTCTGGGGTCCGGATTGGCAGGGGCTGGTGGGGGGTGCTGGCAGGACAGCACCCAGCCCCCTCTGAGCCTCGCCTAAGCAGGAGCCGAGAGGGGGCCGAAGTGAGGGGTGGGGCCGACCTGGTCTAGAGGGGTGATTCCAAGCTCTCGCTCTGTCCCAGTCATGGGCTTTGTTTAGGCTCCTTGTCAACCTACAGGTGAAAAACACTTGTTGGTGTGTTTGGGGAGTGGGGAGGAGGGAGAGGGATACGGGTCCCTCCCGTGACCTCCCCCGACACCCTTGGCTTGCTTCTCCAGCGATTTCTCGGTAGCTACGCGGATGGTCACAGGACGATGGGTGGCACTGGGCACACGACACGGAACCAGAAGTTCATGCAGGCAGGGGACGCACATCAGACCGAGGGAGCCAGGGACGCGCCACCCCGGGGAACATGCAAACAGAGAAGATCCCTGCAGATCCAAAGATGCCACAACCCGACGGGCTCGGACGAAGCACAAGGGTCTCAGAAAAAGCCACTGTTGAGCCACAGCACGCAGCGCGGCGCCCGGACCGCACCCTCTGAGCAGGAGCGGGCGTCCCAGCTCGGCGACCGGGTGCCACGCACACACCCACGCGGACACGAACACGGAGACACCAACACAGACGCACACAGATGCACAAGGTTTCCGACGCAACGGGGCCTGCGCGTGAGGAGACAGGTGCCCCTGGAAGGAGCCGAGGACGGGGAACACCTGCTCCTCCCAAAGGAATGTCTGCAGCTGCACACGAGCCAGACAGTGCGGGAAAATTTCTAGAAAGACTCGCCAGCCTTCTGCTAATTAGACTCCCAGTGAGAGAGTCCGGGGTGCCCTCAAGGCGTGCGGCCCCCAGGTGGGACTCCGGGGCTGGGAGCCGGCCCGGGGTGCGGCCTGTCGTAGTTCTCTTCCTCTCTCTCTCTCAACGCACGCGCGCGCGCGCACACACACACGCACGCACACACACACACACAGACGCACACGCACACGCACGCATTTCCCCTGCCTCAGAAGGACTAGAAGGAAACGCGTGTGGGTGCTCTTCGTGGGGGAAAATAAAGTCCAAGGTTCTAGACACCGGCCGTGTCTTGGCGTCACCGGCTGGTGACCCGCGGGGCAGCTGCAAGACCGGAGCCCTGTGAAGCAGGGGGTGCGCTTCAGGCCCCGGTGCCGGCCGCGGGCCCTGCGTGGGAGGCCTCCAGAGGCCCCGACCCCGGGGAGGACGCCCGGCGCCCGCGGGCCTGGGCCTGGGCGCGGGGGTGGAATATGGCTGTCAAAATTGGCTTGGGCCTTCTCATTGACGGGTCCGGTCCCAGGGTCATCGGCCCTACCTGGCCGGGTCTCAGTCGGAATGTGGGTTTCCTTGTCCCAAAGGTCCCCTGTCGAGCTGACCCATGGACGCCTCTGGGCTCCCACTGCCAGAGGCCAAAGGAGAGGGGCCAGGGCAGGCTGGCTGTTCCACCGCCTTCCCGGGGCACGAGCAGGCAGCAGAAAGAGAGAGATGGATCCCTCGAGAGCGCGCGACTGTGGGCCGGAGCCGGAGACCCGGGCCTGGGCCAGGGCCAGAGAGCTGGGCATGCAAACCAGCTCCCCAGGCCCAGCGCTGCTGCAGACGCCGCCCGAAGGGGCGCTGCCTGGGCACTGGCCGGGGTCCGCCCCCCTCCTGAGGCCAGCCCCACCCCCAACCCTCCACACACCCCCTGCCTCACTGCCAGAGCGTCCCGGGCCCGGGGCGGAGAGAGTGGGCTCCCACCAGGAAAGAGAACTTCTGTGTGGAGAGTCCCCCCCCCCGCCCCCCACCGCCTTAATCAACCGCTGGGAGACATTTATTCTCCCGGTAGAGACGTGGCTCTGGAAAAGCTTTGCCAAGACAGACGCGCGTGTGGAGGAGGCCCCGCGGCCCGGGGGCCGCTCACAGGGTCCCAAGTGCCGATGTGCAGCCCGTGGCGAGCTTCCCCAACACCAGAGGCAGGAGGAAAGGACGCAGCTCCTTCTGGAGGACAGCGCCTCCCCCGACGCGCACCCGCCGCCCGCGACATCCTCACCTACGGCTGCCTGGCCCCGTGCTGCAGCCGCCGGGGAGCGGGGTGGGCTGAGGCCCTGGGGGGGCGCCTCCCGGGCACAAGGGCGGCCCGGGCTGTGTGCGTGCGTGTGCGTGGGCCTTGAGTCACTCCTGGGGAGAGGGAGAGAAGAAGACGCGAGAGAGTCATCACCGCACAAGCAGGGGGAGGCGGGCGGGCCGGGCCGGGCCGAGGGCAGGAGACTCGGCCGGCAGGAGCCTCAGTTGATCTGGCGACAGGCTTCGAATGTCCACTTGGTGGCTCCCCCGTAGATCTCGATGTGAGACTCGGCCCAGGCGATGACGTTCCCAGAAAGAGCCTTGGGGCTGCAGGTGGCCAGGTTGTACACCTCCCCGGGGGTCAGCTTGCGGTCCCAGATGTTGAAGTGGGCCAGCTCGCCCACGAACGCTTGGGTGGCGTCAAACCCGCCGCCCAGGGTGTCCTTCGGAGAAAAGCAGAGGCTGAGTGTGGAGGGCTGTGGGGGTGGGGGGGCCTCTCAAGGGGGCACGTGCCCGTGTCTCCCCCAACGGGGGCTTTCCCATTGACCTCGAGGTACCCTGTCATGTCCTATCTCTGGGGGCCCAGGAAAAGGGCCACTACTGGCCACCTCTGTCTGTCCTGGGTGCCGACCATCTCCCGGGGACACCTGGACTCTGCCTGACGTGCGGCCTGTCCCTCGGTCAGTGAGACGGTCCACTCGTGCCGTGTGCCACCGTGGGAGCAGGGCCCTGGTAGAACCGCTGCTGCTCCCCCTGCCTAGACGAGCTCAGATGAGCTCAGATGTCACCTCTGCCGAGCCCCACGGGAATAGAAGGCCTGGGGCCCTCCCGCTGGCGCGTCCCTCCGAGTGCCCAAGGGGGCACAAACCGCTTCCAGGAAATAAATTATGCATCGCTAAAGGCAGACTGGCCTTTCCGTGCCAAAGAAAGTGTGGCGGCCCCCAGAGCATTGAGACAAGGCCCACCCGCTTGTACCTCCGGAGAAGCCCCCCCCAAAGCAGGACTTGGCCCAAACCACTGCGTACCTTGCTTCCCTTGGCTCTTTCTGGGAATGGGGGGACCACGTCCGTCTCCGACCCACTCCCTCCTTCTCCCCCTGGTCCCTGTTCAGCCACCCTGGCTGTCCCTCCTCTGGTTCTGCAACCAGCATCCCCATCAGGCCCAGCCCCCAGGCCCCTACCTGCTCCTGGCCCAGCACCAGGACCCCCTGCGGCTTGATGGGGTGGTAGGGGGCCAGGTTCTCGCCGTTGCCGCCCTGGGTGCCGTCCTGGTAGGCCTCCCAGACCCCGTCCCGGGTGGTCCAGGTGACGCAGATATGGTGCCACTGGCCGTCATTGATCACGAAGGGCAGCTTGGCCACCTGGGAGGGAGGAGGACACACGCGGTGTGACGTGCTCAGGGGCACAGCGCAGATCAGCGATCGTCACCACGTGACTCTTCCTATCACCACGTTTAAAATAAATAACCAAGAGCGACTCTGAATTCTCTCGGCACCTGCCCCGGCGACCTTACCGTCCGCCAGTGCCATCCACTGACGGGTCACAGAGTCCCACGGGAAACGGGACGATTTGTCAAGGGGACCCTGGGGTGGACCTGAATGCACAATGGCCTCCCCCTGCTCCCCCTCCTCTGCTCGGTCTACCCAACCAGCCCTGGGACTGGGAGTCCCACCGCAGGGGCTCAGCTCACGGCTGCGGTCTGGGCCTCTCGGCTCTCCTCCACCACGAAATTGCTGGATCTGCCGGGTCTACACCCGCACAGCCTCTGCCGAGCCTCAGACACCAGGAGCCGCGCACCAGGCCTCCGCCCTGGGACTCCACTCTGTCTCTAGCATGGGGGTGGGGTGGGGAGGGGTCGGATCGAGCGGAAGACAAAAGGACCCGCACACCCTGTGATGTGGGGACACGGGGCCCAGAAAGGAACCACCGTTTCTGGTCCAGGCCTCAACAGCAGGGCTTGAATTCCAGTTCCCGGCCGGGGCTGGAGACGGTCGCTGCCCGTGCTGCCCCAGAAACCCGGGACTTGGAAGCCTCCCCGGAGGGAAAAGACTGCGCCCTCCAAGGGCTCCGCCGCGTCTGGCCTCCCCCCAGGGCTGAGGAGCTGAGCAGGATCGATCTGGGCTCTGGGAGAGCCTCTGGGGTCCTCCACTTACACGGAGCTGGGGGAGGAGGAGCCGGGGTTCAATGGGAGGGACCGGGCACCTTCCAGTCGTGCTGAGCCATCCCCCCACCCCCCACCCGGGAGGCCTCTGTGGGGGAAAGTCCCAGCTTCGCACAATTCATGGAGTGTAGGCAGGGGCGCCCCTCCGCCTCCCCCAGTCCTGCCCGACTGGCCCTTCTGGTGCCCCCCCCACCAGCATCTGTGGTTGCCAAGCAGGCCCAGCAGCCGGGCTGGGGGCGGGAGCCTGGGGACCTCACTCTGCTGTCCTGCGGGACCAGACAGCTGGAGGCTCTACCTTGTCGTTGATGAGGATCTCCATGGGGTTGTTGCCCCATTCGATGAGGACCAGCTCGTTGGCCTGGCCCGGCACGGCGTAGGAGAAGGGCGTGCCCACCCCGGGGGCCGCGCTGGACTTGAGCCACATGCACACGGTGAAGGCGTACATCTCTGGCAGGCTCTTCTTCACCTTGGCGTACATGTAGTTGGTCCGCAGCGGGAATGTGAGCTGGAACTTGTCCCCGGGGCGGTTGTCCTTCTGACCTGGAGAGAACAGGACACAGTCCCGTCATCTGCACCTCAAAGCCTTTGTTCGGGTCGGAAACCCATTCAGCGCCCCCCCCCCCCCGCCCCCTCCGGCTCTGGGAAGCCAGGAGCAAACTCAGCTCCATTCTCGAGCTGCTGAGAGGGAGGCCCAGCAGGGTCAAGTGCTTTGCCCTGCCCGAGGGCACGGGGCCAGAACAAAAAAGCTGACCCAAGATCCCCTGCTCTCGGCTCAGGCTCCCCCATGCTGCCCCTGGGGGGCTGGGAGGGGGGTGGGGAGACGGCGGTGGCCTTGGGCAGGGGACGAGTCCCTGCACAATGGGGGGGGGGCTACTGGACCTTGGTGGTGTGGCCACAGAGGGAGGAGGTCTCCTCCAGCCTGAAAGAGGGGGCTGCCCCCAGCGCAGCCCCTTCGGCAGACCTGGTTCCTGGATATGGTTCACAAAGTCTCCTGGTGGATTCCCACCCGAGACAAGTGGGCGCCTGGTGCCCAGCTCCCTCCCCTTGACGCCCGGGTGTGCTGCAGGCTCTGCTGGCTCTTCTGAACCCGTCAGTGAGCCCTGAGGACTCTGGCTCTTTCCAGAACCCTATCTTCCCTACAGGAGGGAAAGACTGGCCTCTTGAGGCTTGTCCAGCAGCTCTGCTTGGAGCCCTGCCGAGAGGGAGCAAGGAGTCGGCCCTGAAGCCAGGGCCCCCCAAGGTGACTGCTTTGGGGACGGGGCCACTCATTCTCAGGGAAAGCTTCCTCTGCGTTTCCTGAAAAATCAGGCTCCTAGCCTAAGAGCCTCCCTTTACCCAACAGCACCAGCTCCCTGCCTGCCAGAGACGTCTCGGGGAAAGCTTGTCTGCCCCCTCCCAGCCCACACACGCACTGTAGCTGTGGCCCTGGGTTTGGTGTGACTGACTCCAGGCAAAACATTCCAACCCAGCAGTGGGCACAGGCACCGGGCCCAGAGCCAGGAAGACACACACCTGCCAGCTCCTGGGTGTGCTGGGGGCTTGCCAGGGAGTCCAGAAGGAAACAGGCCCCCCAGGCCAAGAATTATTTCTAGAAGGCGTCCTGCTGGGCCAGCAACCGCCCCCCCCCATCCATTCAGGTATCAGGAACGGCGGGGCTGGTCCCCTCAGTGCCGCCCCAACCATCTCCAGCTTGTACTCCTGCCCCCCCAGCACACGGTGGAGCAGATCCAGCCCCTGGCCTCTCTAGGGGCTGTTTTTCATTCCCCCAATCTCCCCTCCTTCCCCCCCCCCTCCCTCCCCCGGCCCTTCCCCTGATCTGTTTTTCAGTTACATAACGTGCCTTAAGATGGCACTGTTTAAATCCATCCAGCACATTTTGCGGTCCAAGAGGGGTCACGTGGCCCTGCTCCAAGCCCAGGAACACCCCCCCCCCCACACTTTTACAACCTTGTTTGATTTCTGCGATTTCAAGCCTGAGCCCAGCTCGTCTGGGAGCCCCAGAGTGCAGGTGGGGCTGGCCAGAGTTGGTGACCCAGGAACCACAGGACATGTAGCATGCTAGCACTCGAGTCACTCAGAAATTAAGACCACAGGGAGGGGCTCAACTAAAGGGGGGAACCCGGAGATCCCCAGAGGACAACAGTGGTGCCGTGGAGGTGGGAGAAAACAGACCATCCCCAGCCTGCACCCCATTCCCTGCTGGGGTTGGGGACCGGCTAGAGCCAGTCTTTCTTACCAGGGAGCACCACAGCCACAGTGCAAACTTACAGATGATCAGACTTGGAAAAATCCTCTGTGTGTGTGTGTGTGTTGGGGGGTGCCCACCACACCGATCCATGCCTTCCTCACTCCGCCTCCCCTCCCTCCATTTGTCCCCAGCCCAGGGGGCCCGGCCCCATCAGGAACACTGGCTGGAAACCCCAACCCCGGGGCAGGGACTCGGAAAGCGGGAAGGGCTGGAGGGGTGGAGAAGCTTCAGGCTTTGACAGCCTGGAGCAGAGCCCTGCTGGAAGCCCGGACCTGAGGCAGGGTCCCACCGGCGGGGCACTGGCAGGGCAGCCAGCAGCCGCCACCCACACTCCTCCAGGCCCGTTACCTTTCTCCAGCTCGCTGATCCGCTGGTGCAGGGAGGTCAGGGCGCTCTCGATCTTGACCCGCTCCTCCGTGTCGTTCCTGGGGCCGCCCTTGCCCTCCTCCAGAGTGTTCACCCGAGACAGCACCTGCCTCTCCAGGTCATCGATCTTGCTCTGCAGCAGGTCCTTGAGGCTGTTGGTCTGGCTGGAGGAATTGAGCCGGCTGTACTGCTGCGGGGGTGCAAGGGCGGAGGGAGACCACACCGTTACGCGCGCGGCGCGGGGACCGAGCCGGGAGGCCGGCGGCGCGGTCCCCTCAGGGCGAATGCGGGGGCGGTCTGGCGGGGAGCTCGGGCGAGTGGCCCTCTGCGGGGCCCCTCAGACTCCCGGCGGGCCCTGGCCGGGCACCAGCGCCCGGCCGAGGGGGGGAGTGGGGGTGTCGGGCCGGGTCGGGAGTGGGGGTGGGGCAGGGCAGAGGGGCGCCCGAGCCGGAGGGGGGGACCGCGGCGCGCGCGCGGACCTCGAGGTTCTCCAGGCGGGTTTTGAGCGACTGCAAAGTTTGCCCGAGTTGGCTGAGCGTCTCTGCGGCCGGCGTCCGGGACAGGTCGCCCATGGTGTTCTTGCCCGAGCCGGGCTGCTTGCGGCCACCGCCAGCTCGGGCCTCGCCGGCGCCCGCGTCCAGCGTGCTCTGGCTCTCGCAGCGGCCCAGCTTGGTGGTCAGCTCGCGAATGGTCTCCTTCTGGCTCAGGATGGTCTCCTTCTGCTGCAGCACGGTCTCGCGGAGCTGCAGCACGTTACTCCGGAGCTCCTCGGCGCCGCCGGCGGCCACGGACGCGGCGCACATGTCGGCGTCCACGGGCACCGAGGTGCAGATGAAGCGCGTCGGCCCGAAATCCTGGGCCGCGCTGCCCAGCAGGCAAAGGGCGAGCAGCGCACAGGTGCGCGCGGCGCGGCCGGCCGGCATGGCTGCGGGCGCGGGGGCCGGCGCTCCGGCCCGGCTCCTGGGGCTCGGCTCGGCGGGGCTCGGCGGGCGGCCCGCGCTCTGGGCGCCGCGCTGCTCGGCCGCGCAGTCCGCACCGCCGCGCTGCCCGGCCCTCACTGCCGCCCGCGCTGCGGAGCCCGCGCCTTTTATGCCGCCGCGGGAGGGGCCTCGGCGCTGCCGACGTCAGCGGGGGAGGAATCCCGCTTTAATTGTCTGCGGCCCGGCCCGCGGCGCGGGGCGGGGGTCCTTCGCGCGCGCGGGGGTGGGGGCGCCTCCTGCGGTCTCCCCCGCCCACCCCCCCGGTCCCGCCGAGCCCGCACCGCTTCCCCGAAGGCTCCGAGAGCCGCGCGCGGGGGCGGGGGGGGGGGGGGGGGGGTACTGGGACTACAGGATGGGCCACCTGCATGATGTCCCCAAGTCTCCGACGGGGTTGTGGGCGGCCGGCCCGCGAGACAGAATTCGGTTCAACCCGCTTGGCCCCACAGAACACCCTCGGGGGCCGGGACGGGGGCGTTCAAGGCGGGACCGGGTCCCCAAGGGCTCAAAGCGTCTACACTCGCGCGTCGGGTGAGGAGCGCTGGGGAGCGGAGCCTCGCACCGCCGCTGAGTCCAGAGAGGGGGGTCGCGGCGCTGCCGCAAGGTTCTTGGATGCGCATGTGGGGTTGGAAAGCCGGTCTACACCTGGGGTCGGGGGACTTCTCCACGACCTCGTTCAGGGCTCTCCTGCCCCCTCCCACAGGCCCGGGGCTTTGGGGACCCGGCTACGTCCGGGGGGGAATGGCAGCACCGTCCCCCGCCCGGAGCCCGCGGGGCGCGCGGGCACTTCTCGGATCGAGCCTTTCCGCCCGCGGAGCCGGCCGATTCCGGGCAGGCGGTTCCCTGCGGCCCCCGGGGAGGAGCTGAGCGGCCGCGCTTCCTGGGGGCCCGGCGGCCCGACCCTCCGCGCTCCCGGAGCGCCTTCCTGTCGCGGGGGCGCGCGTGCACGTCCGTGTCCGTGTGCGCGTCGCGCTCTCTGGGCCCCGCGAGCCCCAGCTCGGCCCACTGCTCCGCCCAGGGCAAGTGTAGACGGGTCCCAGCGCACGGCCGGATCGTTGCCCGTGTGGAGCCCCCCCACGGTGGACCCTCCACCGGGAGTCACCCCCGGCCGCTCCCGCCCCCCTCCCGGCACCTGTTTTCTGAGTAGCGGCGCGGCCAGGGGAGGCTCCCAGATTCCCGTCCGGGTTGGGACGCCCGGTTCGGGGCTCTGGACAGGCCCAAGCCGCTGGCGCGCCCCGGGCCATCGGAGTTCCGGGCTCCCAGTGCGCGCAGAAGGAGACCGTGCCAGGATCCCGAGGTCGGGCTCCGGGCGACGGTGCGAGCCCTGCCTAGAGCCGCGGTCCCGCAGCCCCGCTGACGGCCCAGACCCTCCCCCCAAGTCGGGCCCTGCGCTGGGGGGCGGATTCCCAGCCCCAGGGACCCTCAGGCAGCTGCAGGGTGCGGGGGCTGGGCCGCCGCCCCGCGGGTGCGAAGCGCAGCCGGCTTCATTGAGACCTTTTGGAGAAACCCCGGTCTCCTCGGTGTCACTCGGCGGTCGCGTCCCACCCGTGCCCCCGGGTGCCCCACCGCCCACGTTCTGTGGCGCTTGGGTCCTGAACCTTCCCGGAGCCCGCGCGTCCTTCGGCCTCCGCTTGCCGGCGCCAGAGGGACCCCGCGGGCCGCACGCCGCAGTCCTGGGCTCCGAGCCCCGCGGCCCCGGGGGCTGTGCTCGTTCTGCGCCTCGGGGCCCGGGGCCGTGGGAGGGGACTGGCCACCAGCGCCCCTGCGGGTTTACGCCCGGATCTCCCGAGGCTGGAAGGCGACTCGGGAGGACCTCTCCGCGCCGGGCCCCGGGGGCGAGACTGTCGGGGCCGAGAGGCAGGGCGCGCGGGAGCGGGAGAAGAGCCCGCGGGGAGACACGCAGGCTGCGCGGCCGGAACGGGATCCCTCGGCTCGGCCTGGCGTCCTGAGCCGCGCCCACGACGGGGACCCGGGCTTTCACCACCGAGAGGGGACCCGGGCACGTGGCACTGAGGGCCGCCCCGCAGGGGAAGGAGTAGCGGGCCTCCGAGCTGGAGGAGGGCCCCTGGGGCGGTGTCTGCGGCCGTGGCAGCGAGGTGTGGGGCTCCGAGGGGAGGCGGCGGCGGTCAGGGGTCCGACCCTTCCGCCCGGCGCCCTCTGAAGCGCTGTGTCCGCCAGAAGGCGCTATGGGGGACCCCTGCGCGCCCGCGGGGCCGCTGTGACCCGGAGGTGGAGGGCTCTGCTGCCGCATCCCTCTGCCTTCTTTCAATCCACTCCGCCGGCCCAGGATCCTGGGCCCGGGAGACTTAGGGCGCGGTGGAGTCTGCGGCTTGCTCCTCCGCCCCAGGGCTCGGAGGTATCTAAGAGCTCTGGGGCTGGGCAAACACAAACCCTCAGAGAAGGAGCCCAGGCTGGCCAGCCAGCCGGTCGGAAGGTCCGGGACGCCGGGCTCCTTCCCTCCTGGCCTGGGTGTGAGAGCCCAGAGGCGCAGAGGGCAGAGAGTCCCCCACGATTGCGGGGGTGGGGGGGCTCCCACTGTAAATATGCAGTAGGTGCAAGATACCTCACAGGCATAGGTAATAGTAACACATAATAAAAATAATTAGAAATTGATGAGTTCTGAACATTACCTTTATCCTTAATATAGTTTATTTAATTATAAGTTTGTGTCATTTACATTTTAATGCTGCGTTTAACAGTCCGCTGGCGAACACCTGAACACACAGTGACCAGCCGGTGCCCGCTGGCTTCCTGGGCTCCTGGTGGAAGTGGTGACCTTCCGAGGTCAGGCAGGGCAAAAGAGGCTGGTGGGGAGTGGGCCTAAGTCCGAGCCTGGTGCTGTGCTCAGGACCCTGAACCACCCGTGGAGTCTCCTGGGTCTGTCCTCTCCCCAGACCAAGGCCATGAACTGGTCTAGAGTCTTCACCTGAACGTGAAAAACTCCCCTAGGGGTGGGCAAGAGTGGGCCTCTGGGTGGGCGCTGAGGGGGTCCTCAGAAGATGCAGGACAACACTGGACAGGGGCACATGGCCCACCCACCCCTTGACTCTGAGCTAGCAGTCTGCCCTGCCTTTTTATTTTTTTAAAGATTTTATTTATTTGACAGAGAGGAATCACAAGCAGGCAGAGAGGCAGGCAGAGAGAGGGGAGGAAGCAGGCTCCCTGCTGAGCAGAGAGCCCGATGCGGGCCTTGATCCCAGGAACCTGAGATCATGACCCGAGCCGAAGGCAGCGGCTTAACCCACTGAGCCACCCAGGTGCCCTGCCCTGCCTTTTTAAATAGCCACCCCTGAAGCAGGCGGGTTGGGGAGCAGAGGGGCGGGGTTGGAATGGGGGACTCCCCACTCGACTCGGAAGAGAGGAAGGCAGCTCTGGAACACACGTGGGCTCGGTGGGCTCCGAGCTGCTCCGGGGGACACGCCGCAGGCCCCTGTGGGCTGAGCTGGCATCTCAGCTTGGATGGGGGGGACACTCTGCAGCAACACAGGGCTGGCATTTCAGACGCTTCCTGCAACGCTCCCAAGTTGTGTTTTGGTTTCGGTTCTGTGTTTTCCACAGCCCCTGCAACGCTGTCCGTGTCCTGTTTCTTGGTCTGGAAGGTGTTTTGTGGAGGACCTCGCTTTGTGACCAGGCACTGGGCTGTCCAGATGGGATGTGTGCACTTTTCTCTTGTGGCTCCACACCCCACATGAGGTATAGGGGTGCGTGGCTCCCACAGGTTGTCCCCAGAGCGGAGGAAACGGGCTTCTGGCTGCCACCAGGTGAGAATCAGCAGGGCCTCAGACAGCTGACCCTCAGAGCAGAGCCAAGCCATGGGACTTCTCCTTGCCCCTTGACATGACGCTGGGCTCAGGGGGGGCGGGCATGGGGCAGCTCTGACAGCAACAAGCCCCGGGGGGCCTCCGTGGAGTGACTCTGCTGACAGAACCCGTCTACCCACTTTGGCCAGGGGACAGGACCCTGCTGCCCAGCTCTGCTGGGGGAGGGGCCCTACCCAAGTGGCCCCTTCTGCCCTCTTCTTGGGCACCTGTGCAATGATAACCCTGCCTTAAAACAAGAAGCTGTCCCTTCGCAAAGCCCTCTGTCCATATTCATCCATTTGCCCATAAGGCATGGCCGGGCGACTGTCCTCAGTTAACTCACGAGGAAACCGAGGGGGGTCCAGAGAAGCCCAAGACCATACACGTGTCCAGTGGAGGGAGAGTTGAGGGGCAAGCTATGGCCTTGGCGTGCCCAGCCTTGCTCTCTCTGCACGGAGTGTGGGGTCCCTGGCCGGCAAGGGCAGGAGCTCTCTGATCTGGGACACCAGGTGGCAGAGGAGCCGTGAGAGGAGGGATGGAGGCCGAGCCGCTCACACCCAGCGGCAGAGGCACGTCGGGCCAGGTCCACAGAATCTGGGCTGGGGGGCTTCTCACCGGCCGCTCATGGAGGAGACGGGGCCCCTGCTTCTCCACAGAATTTACAAGTCCACGTCCACTGGGAAGGCCCTACTAAACCCACCGCGGTCATGGCAGGGCCTCCCCGGTCATGGTCATGGTCAACGGTTGTTAGCTGGGCCAGCGGGGCTCCTGCAGGCCCCCAGACTCCCTGTTTCCAGCGGGGGTTTCCCTTCTCTCCTCCGGGCTGGCTCAGGCTCCCATGGGACAAAGCTCAGGGTGGTCTCTCTCCTGCCCTGCCCTCCCCTGGAGTCCAACAGCGGGGCCAGGGTGGCGACCCCAATAAACGTGAGTTTTATGGGCATGAACACGAGCCCTTCTCGCGAAGGCTCGTCTCACTTTTCTCTGAGCGGGAGTTTCTGGGTGCCAGGCGGAACCGTGGGCATGTGGTACAGTGTAAATATTCATCAAGTTTACTCTCAGTTCAGCAAATATTTCCAGAGCGTCGACGGGGGGCAGGCCGGCTGCTGGAGAGGACTGAGGCGGTGTTCTCTGTCCCAGAGAGCATTCCGTCTGTCCCCCGGGCGGCTCGGGTGGAAGTGTACCTTCAGGGTAGCAGGCGAGGGCCAAGGGGACCAGAGACACCCAAGCCAAGGCAGAGGGGTGCCTGGGTCTCAGCAGTCAGGAGGGCTTCCTGGGAGGTGACGACCCTGGAGAGGGGTGAGGGCTGGCGTGGCCCCTGCTGGGGGCGATGGAGGCCTGCAGGCCGGCTGGGGGCCGGGGTCTCCTCCTGTGGGCAAGGAGGCTCAGCTGTACCCTGCATGTGGGGCGGGTGAGGGGCCGCTGGTGGTGTGGCGCCGCCCCTGGGCCGGAGGGACACTGTCGAGGCCCGCAGGGACACACGTCTGCCAGCCGGGGGGGGGGGCGGCGGCAACGAGGTCGGGGTGCTTGTCCCGGAAGCCAGCACTTAGGGGGCTCTCCCGTGCTCTCCAAGAGGGGCCTGGTGTCCAGCCCGGCGGAGGTCGGCAGTGCAGGAGAGGACGGACGGAGCACCCGGCCCTGGTGTTCCGGCGAACCTGCTGCAGGATTTCTGAACTCCGCACGGAAGGACGTGGAGCGGGCTCTCAGCCATTCCTGCCACCGCGGCCGTCGCTGCCCTCCCAGGGCTCGTAAACTCGGAAGGCGGTTCTCGGACAGCCCTGGAGCCCCCGCCCGGCCAACCCCAGCGTGCTTCGACGTGGTTCTCTCCGTCAAGCTGGCAGCATCTGGCTGGTGCGATGGTCCGCGCAGGTCAAGGTCACCATCTGCCAACGGTCAGGAGAAGGTGAGGAGAGGCGTGGAGGTGTTCCAGAATGCAAATGGTGTGGACCCGCAGGGGATTAGAGTTGTTGGAAGGCCTGGGCTCGGAAGCCATCACTCAGGCGGGGAGGAGAGGAACGGGGGCTCCTTCCCATAGAGCGGGATCCCCCCGCCCAGGGGACCCGCCGCCACTGACGAGCTCGGGGTGGGGGGGCAGGGGTTGTAGGCTGCCAGGTGCCTGGGGCTCAGGTTGAGGGGCTGATACCGGGGGCCCCTTGGGCACGTCCAGGGCACAGAGGAGACTCCACGAGTCAGCGGCTTCTAAGTCTGCACGAGACAAGACCCTTCACACGCCTTTCTCCATTCGGTGGGGGAAGCAGCCCAGCCTCCCAGCGCACGGCAGGCGGGATGCTCGTTTTTATTTTACCTGCTTTACTGTCTCGGCCGAAGTGGCTCCACGACGTCCAGCCACGCACAACCTGGCCTTCTGAGTTTCCACTCACTCCCTTGCGCACTCAGTGGAAACTCTTCTGGTGCCTGCTACGTGTCGTGGGACGCTCTCCCAGACAGCGGGGACCCAAGAGCTTCCCAGCTCTGGTGGTTGGAAATTTCTTGGTTTTAAGTTTCAATTTCATGCACTTTTCCTGAAACATTGGCATCTACGACCGGTGGCTGTAGGAGGATCCCTCCAAGACCATGTCTGGCTGGGCCCGAAGCGCGGACATTAAATGACTTATGGTTCATTAAATGACTTATGGTTCAGCGAGGCGGGATTTCGGCTTTCTGGGCCCATCCCCCTCCCCCACAACAATGTCGGTAAGGGTCCAGGGTGAGCCCCGTAGGGAGAGAAAGGGCTCAGCTAGCAAAGTCAGCCCCCCACCGCTGCATCGGCCCCACCATTTGCCAGCTGCAGGACCCAGCGTGAGACACGTACGGATGTCATCAGACGGGAAGGGGGGGCACCCCGCGGAGGCCTGGCATGGGGCCAGCACAGATCAATGGTGGCGGATGTTATTATTATGGTGATGTAGCTGAGTTCCTGGCAGGACTGAGCCAGTCCGGGAAGGGTCCCTGAGCCCGGAGGGAGCCCGAGAGACACGCAGGAAGCAGGGAGCTGTGTCTTGGTTGAGGCTGCACATCCCACCTCTTTCTTGGGCAAGCTGAGTCAGTGTCTGAAGCCGGCAGATCCTGTGGGGCCTGTGGTCCCTCCTACCCTCCTGGGGATGTCATCGGGATGTAGGGGGAGCTCCTGGGAGAGGAGACTTCCTCAAAACCCCCCTGTGTGTGTGTGAGTGTTTGTGTGTGTGTGTGTGTGTGTGTGTGTGTGTGTGTGTGCAAACGCGTGCAGTGGGGGAAAGCCATACACTGTTCGGTTGTCTGGGAGGAAAACAAAGGAATAAAGGAATAAAGCCCTCCTACTGGATGTCTTGGGGTCAAAGAGCCTCTTTCTGGGAAGATTTTCATTTCCTGTTCCATTTCCTGCTCAGCACAGGGACAGCCCAGTGTTCGCGAGGCACGGTTGCGGCAGGAAAACAGGAAGCTGGTCAGAACCGACCTCCACCTGCCACCCCAACGATCTCGGGAGCAGCCCAGTCAGGGGACGGGCACTCGGCTGGGGTCCCCAAGCGGTCCCAGCTCAGCTTTAGCCGTGCCCTTCCCCATGGCTCTGGAAACCAGAGGAGCTACCATGACGGTTGACCTCCCAGGGGAGGGGGGACCACGCAGGCTGTGTGAGGTGTGACTGCGGCTCCCCGGCTCCCCGTGCCCCTGGGCGCCGCTTGCTCATCTCCATTGATTCTATCCTACCTGGGGGGCCAGGATAGAGCTGGGCACAGGGGGTGGCCCCAGGAGGAGCTCCTGCCTGTCTCGACCCCGCGGCATCAGCAGAAGAGACCATAGCGGTTCCGGAAGCTGCAGCACAGACTGGATCCGTCCCCTCTCACCGCGGCCACCGCCCAGCCTCGGGTCTAGGCCAGGTCCCCACAGGCGCCGCAGGTGGCCTGTCTTTGCCTTTAGGTCCCGGGCTTCTGTGACCAGCACCGATCCACTCTGTACGCTCACGTACACGTTCCAGACACGGGGGGTGTCGACCCGTGGCATCAACAATCCATGGCCTTTCTCTACGCCCAGGTTGGTGGCCCTGGAGTGGGTCCTAGACCTCCTTGGGAGGCCCCACGGGCCCACCGCAGTGGCCGGCTCCATCCCTCAGCCCTGCGTCCCCTTTCCCTCCTCGACCACTTTGCAGATAAACCACCTACCAGCGTCAAGCTCTGCTTTTGGGGGAGCCCAGCTAATGGAGGGGTGTCTGGAGAGCACAGAGCCGGACCCTGACCAAGGCTGGGGGTCACTGGGGGAGTCTTCTCAAAGAAGTGATGTTTCAGCTGAGCTCTGAAGCAGGAGTGGAAATTGTCTGGGTAGAGAGTTATTCTAAGTGAGGGAAGGCAGCATGTGCAAAGGCCCTGAGGCAGCAAGGTGTTTGGGACCAGCTATAGCAGAGAGTGGGATGCACAGGGGTGGATGTGGAGATCCATAGGGCCTTCTTTGTAAAGGTTACACTAAAGGTTTAGGCTGCACTAGCATCGTGGGAACCACATAAGAGTTTGGAGCAGGTGACTATTTTAGAAAGATTCTGCTGGCGGAGAGGAGAACGGATCCGGCTCTGGCACCAGTGGAGGCAGGAGGATCAGTCAGGCTCTTGTCCGGGCTGGAACGATGGCTAGGAGCAAGAGCAGAGGCGGGCAGAACATCCCAAAATCACACCACGTGGAGAATCAGAGTCCGTTCCCTGAATTACGACTGTATTTAGCTCCTGGCCTCTGTGCTGCTCTGGCGAGCCCAGCCACCCTGAATCCCATCCGCAGGCCTCGGACACAGCACTGCTGGCCCCTTGTCCTCTGTCTGCTTGTTCCTCAGGTCAGCGTGGGGACAGTCCCAGCACTCATGTTTTGTGGCACTGGCCCAGCCGCAGCCAGCTGTCTTGTGGCCGCCTCCCACTGAGCAGAAGTGGAGGAGACCCTGCCCAGCTGCCCGGCTGTGGCCCGTGGGAAGTAGCCCAGATGTCGTGGACATGGTCCTTGGTGGCCGGCTGGGTGTGGGCTGCCCCAGAGCCGCGGTGCCCTCTCTCCTCTGCAAACCTCAGACACTCACTCAACCTCATGAGTCCTGTTTCTTCATCCATGAAAGGGATTTTCCTGCTTCCCAATAAAGTATGTCAGGAGGGGAAGCTTGAACCAGGCATGGACGGGGACAACCAGGAGGGCTGCTCTTAACCCAGGACCGGGCCTTCCCCACTCTGCAGCAGTTTGCTCCAACAGTGGGCAACAGGGCGTCCAGGGAGCCTCGCGCAGGCCCAGCTCCCCCCGCTTCGAGTGGGGCTGGGCTCCACGGTCCCACCACACACCCTCCAGGCCCTGGGCGGGCTGTGGGGTGCGCTGCAGAAGGGGGCCCGCATCTGAGCTGGAGCCAGGAGCGGCTGGGAGAGTAACTCAGCAGGACGGAGCCCTGGTCCCCTTCTGCTGGCCAGGTTCAGGTCGCCTCACAGCCGGCACCCGTGGACAGACCCTCCTCGCCGGCAGCCGTCATCCCCGGCTGGGGAGCATCTCTTGGACCCCCCAATGGTGTTCCCTGCCCCTTTAAGTGGGGGGGATGCCTCCGAGAGGTAGGGGAGCTCCGAGCCTGCTCTCAAGACGTTTGCTGCATTTTGTTGCAGTGTCTGGCTGGCAGGTCCAAATGCACACCCCCCTTCCCTACTCTGTCGTGTGATCTCTGCTCACACTCTAGTATTTGGGTCTGTGAAGTCACTGCTTCCTTCCCGTGACTGCCATTTATAGACGACAATAATGAAAAGCACCCGTTTTACACTCCCGGGGCCCCAGCAGCACGACAGAGACACGGATCCCTTTGTTGCAAATAATTAATCTCGTGCCATATTGCATAACATCCTAAAAAGCTTTCTGGGGCGAGCTCCCGCCGGCTGGACACTGTGATCCCATCAATACTGCAGTGCACCCGGGCCCTACTCTTATGCGGTTTCATTAAAAATTTAATTTGTGGTTTCAGTCTGCAGCGTTCCCTTTTAAAGGATGGCGGGCCCCGCAAAGGTGGGGGGGCTCCAGGCAGGAGGCGGAGGAGGTCTGGGAGCGGGGGAAGCCCCCCCCCCCCCCCCGGCTCCGGGGAGGGAGGGGGCCTTCCCCAGCGGGAACAGCAGGTCCCTCTTCTATTGGCTGCCTGCTGCGAGGGCCTCAGCTCCCCAGGCTGGAGGCAGGGAAACAGACCATTCATAGAAATGCTTCCCCAGAGCTTGCATCACGGTTCCCTTTTCCTCAGCCACGGCCACGGCTACCGGGAAAGGGCAGCTCCTGGGAACCCAGGTCCTGGAGCAGGGCCAGGGTGGCGGGGGGGAGGCCTTCACCAGAGACCCCATTCCCTGTCCCCCTCTGGAAGGACCTCAGCCAGCAGTCAAGGTCAGAGCTGCTGTGTGGCCTCCTGCCGGTTAATGGCTCTCTCTGAGCTCAGGTTATCTCATCGCCCCTGTAGAGTCCAAGGGGGGATCCCCAGGAGCTGCCCGTGCCAGGTCACCCCCATGTGGCCGAGGGGCAGGCCACCGGACCCCTGCTGGGAATGGCTGCTGCCTGAAAGCCCACCACTAGTCCTATCTCCTCACGCGGACCCTCTACTGCTGCAGTCTGCAGACCAGAGACTTTTCTTCTGAAGAGCCTTGAGGGAGGGAGGCCAGTTTGCTCTTCCTTCCAGGTGCAGCAGCAGGAGGGGTCTGGGGGGGTAGCTGAGGCTCTGCTGGGGGAGGGGCAATACTGAAGGGGCTGTCTGGACACTTGGGTGACTTCCCGTAGCTGCTGGCGGCTACCCCTGCCCTCGCTCATCGGTCCCCACAGGCGTTGGTGGCCCTGGTGGCCAGCGATAGCGGAGGGCTGGCGTTAGTGCATCCCCGGCCATCTTCTGACATTGCTCCAGAGTGATTAAGTTAAGCCTCCTGGGGCCCGCTGGAGACAGAGGACAAATTGCTTTGGAAAATTGATTTGCTGCCTTAGCATTTACAGCTCGTCCTGCGTCGGTGCGTTTCCTCCCCGCGTGCCACCGCCCTCCCCGCGTGGCAGGACTCTCCGCTCCTGCGTGAGCACAGGTCACAGGCCACACGTCAGGGCAGAGCGTGGGCGCTACTCACATCAGCTACGTGTCCTTGTCCGCTCCTGGTGGACCCAGCGAGTCCTCAGGGTGCCCGGCAGGCTGGAGGGCCACCCATCGCCTACCCCGCAGAGAGACTAGCCCCAAATACCCCCGGAGGGGTCTGTTTCCGCAGGCGAGAGGGGGGTGCCGCAGGGTCGAGAGCTGGCGTCTCAAGGTCTGAGGTTCACAGGCTCTCGGAGCCAGCCAGGACCGGTCTCCTGACCCCAGGGGTGCTTTGAGGGGTGACTTTGTGCCTCTGCGACACCCTCCTCCCTTCCTGGGGAACTGACCAGGGAACCAGGTGGGACTCAGGCTTGTGGGCACTGCGGGTCTCTCGCAGGGTTCCAGGAGCTCCCTGAGCACTGGCTCGGAGCACCTGCCGGACACACCCGGGCAGTACAAAGATCAGGGGCCTGGCCTGAGCGGGTCGCTTCAGCGTCACGGCCGCGCTGGACCCCGCTCCTCCCAGCAGACTCTGGGTCACCTCCGACAGGGGACCTCACCTCTCTGGGCTGTATCCAGGGTTAAATTAGGTAAGTCCTATAAAGCTCTTAGAAGGGCGCTGGCCTGTGGAAGCCGACGGTAAGTGCCGATTATGATCACGTGGCCATCTTGCCTTCCCGCGGGATGTGGAATAGGAGGGGCAGAAGGTCCCAGAGCTGGGGGCTCTTTAGGGCCAAACCAGAGCGGAGGAAGGAGAGGGGACCTCCGAGTGACATCACGGGCTGGACATTTGCCCAATACCACCCCTCTTTAATTTAAGCTTAGTATATTTTTAAAAAATTTGTGACAAATCAGACATAAAACTGACCTTAGCTACGTGAGGACTCCGTTTGGTGACATGGACCCGTTCCCGATGCGGAGGGGCCGTCACCCCCCGCGACCCCCCCCAGGCTCCTTCATCGTCCCAGACTGAAGTTCTGTCCCGCTCCTCCCTCCTCCGGCCTGGGCGCCCACCGGTCTGCCGCCCGCCTCTGTGCCCCTGACTCTTCTCGTGGCCTCGTGTGAGTGGAATCGAGCATTTCTGTGCCTGGGTTGCTTCACCGAGAGTCGTGTCCCCCCGTCCGTCCACGCTGTAGCAGGTATCAGGACATGTCCAAGGCCGTGCGGAGAGATCCCGCTGTGTTGACCCACCCGCCTGGCGGTGGGCACCTGGGCGGCTCCCGCCCCCTGGCCACGGGTCACGCCGCCGCGAACGCGGGCGCGCACGCATCTCTGAGTCCTGCTCTCACTTTGGGCGGCACACACCCAGAAGCGGGATTGCTGGAGGACGGGGTCCTGCCTGTTTGGGTTAGCGTGTTTACGATTGCAGAAAGGGAGGCTGCACAGAGGGGTTCTGAAGTCTGCCTGGGCTCCCAGCCCCCCAACCCCCTCCGTCCCTCTGCCCCTCCTCGGCGCTCTGGGAGGTCCTCTGGGAGAGAGGAACCGGCATGGGTGCACCTAAGAGGCACCATTGCTCCCATCACGGAAGCGGGCTCTGGGCCCAAAGGGCCGTGGCTTGTCACCAGCTGCCTTGGCTGGTGTGACCATGTCCGCGGGGCTGAGAACACGGTTGTGAATGAGCCAGACAAGTTCTCCCAAGCAGACAGACCAGGAGCAGAGTCAACAAACAATAAGGTGGCCGTAGGGTCTTGCAGGGTCTGGGTCACCCGAGGCGCAAGGCGGGTGCCCTCTGTCCTCAGAGCCCGCGCATCTCTCTGGGGGCGAGCAGAACGGCCTCGTCTTGGAGGAGACGCAGGCTATGGCCATCACAGGACTGGTCCTGCCCTAGAGCAAAGCCAGCCCCGGGGGGCAGGGCAGCTGCCGAAAGGCCGGCAAGTTCCCTGTAGTGACCGAAGGACTCCCCCCTTCCGCAGGGAACCCGGATGAGGATGGGTGGCCCCAGAATTAGCAACTATTGGTCCTGTGTTTCCGAGTCCACCCCACTTCAGGTAGCCTCTCTGTCCCCTGCCTTTGGGGCCTCCTGTGGCCAATGAATTGGGTGGGAATGAAGAGTGTCAGTCCGGGCCGGGGCCCTGCGGGTCCTCTGGGTCATTGTTTCTCTCCTCTCCCTCGCCCGGCGACAGGGTCCCTGAACCACCAGGGCAGAAGGGGGCTACCTGCTGACCTGTGGCACCAGGGGCACAGAAAGAAAAGCTGTTGTCTGAGCCACTGGTATCTCAGGGCTGTGTGTCCCTGCGGCCTCTGCCGGCCAGGGGCCCGCCTGGCTTCCCGGTCCTGCCCACGCCTGGCTCCCTGGCTTCTCTTTCTTCTTGAATGTAACCAACCCCAGTGATTTCCTCTGCTCCTTGACCTGGCCCCAGGGAGCTTGCCCTCTGCACGAGCTGGCCCGGTCTGCTGTTTCACTGGGGTGGGGGTCGGTCGGCCAGGAGGGAGGGGGCTGGGTTGCGGAAGCAACCAGAAGAAGGAGGCAATGCGTGCCAGTGTGGCTGTGTGTGAGGGCACAGACGGCTGGTCGTGTGTCTGTGCGCGGGAACGGGCACTCCTGCGTGTATGTTGGGACTGTTCCAGGAATGTGCCACCCTGAGGCCATAAACCGGCCCAGCCGGCTCCCGTTTGCAGCTGTGCGTCCTTGTTCGAGTTAATCTGTCCCAAAGCCAGGGGGCGCGCCTGAGCCGCGGGGAGGTCGGCGCCCACAGGGTGTCGGGAAGGCGACCGGAGGAGGTGAGTCAAGGGGCTGGCCTCGCAGCGTCTGAGGTCGCTGTACCGGCTCTGGGCCTGGAGCCAGCCTCCCAGTCCGCGCGGCCCCCCGCCGCCCGCGGAGCCTGCCCCGTCTGGGGCGCGGCGTGTCCCTGGGCTCTCGGCGTCCGCGGCCTCCAGGATTCCTGCGGTCAGGATCCCGACTCCTCTTTATTGTTTTTAAAGTGTTTTGCTGCTGGGAAGCCTCAAGCCTCTCCGCAGAGAAACATAAATAAAGGCAGTAACTTGGCTCATCAGGAAGTCGCGCCCGGTGTGTTCGGCAGGGAGCACCCCGGCCCGCCTGGAGCACGCCCCGGCCGGAGCGCAGTGGCGGGAGAGAACGGCTGCTCCCACTCGCCGGTTCTGGGTCAGGTCTCTCTTGTTCGCTGAGCGGCCAGCAGAGCGGGGGCTGGGCTCGGGCTCTGTGCCCCCAGCAGGGGCAGCACGGGCCGGGTGTGGGCCAGGCTGTCCTCCAGGTCCGGAGCACAGGGACCGTGGCGAGGCAGGCCCTCCCTCCTCCCTGCGGCAGCATTGGAAAGGCCAGTGCGGACCCGCAGATTAGGACCTGGAGCTGGGGGGTGAGGGCAGCGGTGAACCCCGGCCCTGGGGGGCACGGGCTTTGGAGCCACATCAACCCGGGTGCCCATCCTGGTCTGCGTGGTTCAATTCCCGGGGTCCTCAGGCAGGTCCCCCCGGCTCCCTAAGGCCTGGGTCTTCCATGCGTAGAATCCAGAAGGTGATGGTCTCCACTCCTGGGGGCTGGGCCGAGGGTCACCCTCGCAGCCCCCAGAGGAGTCCTGCCCTGGAGCGTCCCAGGCCAGCTCCGAGAGGAGAGCCTGGCCGGCTGTGGGGTTTCCCCACCTCCCATCCAGCGCAGAGGGGGACCAGCCAGGCAGTCGTGGGGGGGGGCGGCCTCTTCTTAGGTCCACGGTGGGACTGAACACCGGCTGGTGGCAAAGCTCGCTGGAGGAGCCCTGCTGCTCCCTAGTGGTAGGAGGGGGGGCTCTCCTCCTTTACGGGGGTGGGGTGGGGGGCGAGGGTTGCCCAGGGGCCTGGAGTCAAGCTGCATTAATTAGACCCGGCAGGCGGCAGCCTGAGAAGGCTCAGAGGGTCCCCAGGCTGCTTACTTCTCAATTTTCATCTCTGACAGCTGAGGGCTGTTGCCACCCACCAACCCTGGGCCTCTGTCTTCTTTCCATTAAAACTGGTGACAGCACTTTTTTTTTTTTTTACTTTTATACTTAGTAACACTTTTTTTTAAACCAAAATATATATGTCCGTGAGAAACCATTCGGACTGTACAGATATTAGCCAAATGCGGCTGTGTGGCCCGAATACAGGTGTCTGGGGCGGGGGGGGGGGGGGGCTTCGGGGCTGGGAGGGGGGAGGGGCAGGTGAGTGCCGCGGCTGGCACCTCTCCCTGCAACGCTAAAAGGGAGCAGAAGGTGGGCTCAGAGGAAAGGAAGAAACCACCGGGCCCAGGAGGAGGCGCACCCAAAGGGAGGGCTCCCCGTGCGGTGTCTGGGGGCCGTGCCAGGACGCTGTCACTGTGGGAGCGGGGCCGGTCCTGGGGGTGGGGGCCGCCAGTCGTAGTGGGTGGCGTCCCTGCTCCCAGGAGGGTGAGTGCAAGACGCAAGGGGAAGGGGGGGGACCCAGGGGCCGAGGGAGGCAGGCAGAGGCAGGGCCAGCCAAGGAGGCCCCCAGAACAGGCAGGGGGCTCTGCCGGCCGCCCCTGCCGGGAGCCGGGAAGGACAGGCCCAGCACCTTCCTGCCCTCCTGGCCCACCTGCTCCGCGCAGAGGAGCAGCTCTGGATGGCAGCGGGCTCCCGGGGTCTCTGCGGTGGAGCAGGAGGCAGGACAGGGCAGGCCCGGGCAGGAGCCGCTCTGACCTGGCGACCTTCCCCACGGCCCGGTGCTCCCCTGACAGCAGGCGTCGTAATTGGGTTTTATGCGGGGCCTCTGGCGCTGACCTAGTTGTCCTGTCCCCGCCTCCCTCTGCCCCGAGTGTCCACCCCTGATGTTCTTTGAACCCCAGGCACGGAGCTTTCTTGCCTCCCAAGGTCACTGTCCACCCTGATTCCGCCCGACAAGGTCAGGCCGGCCCCGGAGCCTGGAGCAGGCGTCCAGGGTGCCTGGCACGGAGCCTGCTTCTCCGAGCTCCGTGTGGGCGGCTGGTCCTGGCGAACGTGGGACTGAAGCTTGGTCCGCCGAGCCCCCCACACTCCCGTGTGCCACCCCTGCTCGGCGTGCGTGGATGGCCTCCTTCCTGCCCCAGGAGGACCAGGTGTCCAGCCGCCTTGTCCCCAGGGACTCGGGGAGGCAGAGGCCATGGGAACATTGTCCCTCAGTGGGGCCCTGCCTTGGCGCCTTCCCCAGCCCAGTGGGTGGCCGAGTGTGTTCTTGTTTGGGTCTGACAGGTGGAAGCTTGTTTGTCAAGACCTTGTCAGCATGGCGCTGCCGCAAAGAGGCCGCCTCTCTCTGACAGGGATGTTTCCTCTGGGCTCTGCCACCCGAAAGAGGCCCTGTTCACTGAATCCTACGTGGCTCAG
The DNA here is from genome assembly GCF_022355385.1 of Mustela nigripes. NCBI lineage: Eukaryota > Metazoa > Chordata > Mammalia > Carnivora > Mustelidae > Mustela > Mustela nigripes. The sequence goes on along the minus strand of NC_081572.1, from coordinate 1,986,867 downwards.
GGTCGCCTCCCTGTAAGAGGGAGCCTCAAAAGGATTGGCCGGGGGCACAGGCGTCTTTGTGTTTAAAAACAAGGCCAAAGCTACCGCCAGCTCCTGCAGACAGTTACCTGTGCGCGGAGGGAGGTCCGGCTGAGATCAGGCGAGCAACCTTTCCCCGCCCCTTCCCGAAACCCCGCCGCCTCCCCCAGGCCCCACCTCTGATTTCGGGTTCCTCTCTGCTCAGTCTCGCAGCTCCTGCACACCGGTGAGCAGGAAGTCTGCCCTCTGAGTCCGCATGAATAACAGAACTGAGATCATCCCTGGTTAAAAATAGATATTCTTCTTAATAAATATTTTACATGCTGTCTTTAGGATATACAGATCCCCTGACTGAAGAGTTAAAACAATCCCTGTTATTGAACCCAAAGAATATAGGAAAGGCTCTGCCCGGGCTCTGCCCATATGTTCCTGTGGCCGCAGCTCCGGCCTTGGATTCCCTCCGTGACGTCCGATGACAACAGCCCTTGCAGGGGTGACAACAGAACCGGAGGCAGGAGCTGCCTGGTAATTCTTGGAGACGTTAGTCACCTATGAATCTTATGGAAGCAAATCAGTTATAACCTGTCCCTTGGTTAGTGAGGCTCAGACTTCGGAAAAACCAAAAGTAGGTTCTTGTGTTCCCGCTGTGCAGGACTTCCGCCCAGAGTGGAGGTTGGTGTGTCTGGGGGCAGCCTTGGGGACACAGAGAAAATTCTGGGTGGGGAGGCAGAAGCAGTTGGAGTTTAAAGCACTGGCCCATTTCAGAAAACTTTGCAAACGCAGTACAACCTTGAAGGTCCGCATTAATTAGGACACGGCATGATCCAGATATAGTAAACGAATCTACATAATCTACAGATGTGACCCCAACCTTGACCACCTCCCCGTCCCGTGAGCTTCCCCTGGAAGACTGGGGCGGCAGGAAATGCTGGGGTCTGCCCAGCATGTAGACTATTTCAACGTGACCCGCAGGCTGCAGTCCCCACGAGAATGGCTGGAGTGTCCTTACCTGACAGGGCAGGAGTCTGGATATGGGAAGGCAGAGTGTGCTGAGACCAGGACAGATGAGCCAGTTGGGACTCACGGGCCCACATATCCGGCTGGAACCACTCCACCTACCAGCTGATTTCCTTGGACAGAGCACAGGGGCCCTTCCCTGTGAAGCGCACCTGTTCTGAGGAGGGGCCATGCTCTCCCTTGTGTCCTCCATGTCTTGAGGACATTTTGGTTTAGCACCCAGCACTCTGCCTGGCATGTAAGGTTCCAGGTCTGTCTCCCGTCAGAGAGAGAGCTCCTGGAGTGCCCGATTTAGAGCTTGATACATGTTGTTGCATGGACGGATGGATGATGGATGGACGGATGGACGGATGGGTGATGGATGGACATATGCATGGTTAGGTGCGTGTGTGGGTGAAAATGGCACATCATATCAGTTTCCGAGGGGAACTGATCACAGCATAGAAATGGGGCCCTGTCACCTGCGTCTTCCCAGGGCTGATCGCGGAGCTGGTGATGTGCTTTAATCCTTCTCTTTGGCTGCCCTCCGCTTGTTGCTTCCTAGTTCCTAACTGGAAAAGAAGGGCTTGGGGAGCAGGGCTCGAGTCTCCCGAAGCCGACTTCGGGAGGTAGGAAGGTGAAAGTTCAAGGACCAGATGCTGGGTCTCCCATGTGGTCCTCCTGGAGAGCCGGGCCCAGGTGCTTTCTGCCACGGTCAGAAGGTCAAGGGTGCTTGAGCACACTTTGATGTTTCCTGGTGTTCCTTGAGCAAAGCTTGTGTTGGAACGTCAGGCAGGCACACAGAACTCTGCACCCACTCGGGCTCCCGAAAGGCGGCCCATGGTGGGGAACACAAAGGAAGCTAAACAATTAACATGAAGACATCCTAGTGATTCAATGGGACGTCTGAGCTAAATCCATGCCACTCTACATTGTTTTACGTTCCGTCTTTCGGAAGATAGAAGGGAAGAAAATCACAAAATGTTTCATTTCTCTGTGATTGCATAAGCTCTTAAAATATTTAACTGTTGCTTAATAATTGATTAAAACTGGTCTCAGTGGGAGCCAATCACCCGTTTGGCAGGATCTCTTTAAACTTTTAGGGGCTTTTAGCTCCCCCTGGCCGCCTAACCTTTCCCTCGTCTGATTCATTCAGGGCTCAGCGGACATTGTGCCTCTCGTGGATCGAGGTTGTCGTGATGCCTCTGCTGGATCGTGGGATGGGTGGCAGGCGGGGTACAGGAACAGAGAAGTCCTGGGACGTTGTGTCTGAAGAGGCGGCGAGGGGAGGAGGGAAGGAAGGCGGAAGGTCTACCTTGGTTTCGAAGTCGCAGAAGGGAGTCACAGATAAGAGCTGTGTGACCTTCAGAGCCACTTCAGTTGTCAAGACTTGAGTTTGTCCTCAGAATGACAATGTCTCTGCCTCCCTTTCTTCTCGGGGACGCTAAAACCACCAAGCAAGGTGGTTTAGATCAGGGGCTCCGGCGTCAGATGGCCCAGCTTCCGTCTTCCTCAGGAGACTCCTTTGCGCGCGACCTTGAGCGGGTTTATTGGCCGCTCTGTGCCTCAGTTTCCCCGCTATAAAACAGAGACAGCTGTAGAAATGCCAGGCTGAGCAGATTAGGTAAGAGAGTCTAGGAAGGAACTCAAGGGGAGTCTGATTTGAAAACAGCTGCTTGTCGCTCTGGGGGAGGAAGGGTGGTCACGGGACCCACGAAGTCCCCCAAACGAGTGCCGTCTCGAAGAGCCATGTGCACGCCCCTGTGTGCAGGGGCACTTCTCACAGTCACCAAAAGGAGGAGAAACAGACAAAGGGAAGGTGGTCCCTCCGCACTGGGGAACGTTATTCAGCCTTAAAAAGGAAGGAAATCCTGCCTCCTGCCACCAAGTAGCTGAACCTTGAAGACGTGACGCTGAGTGACACACGCCCATCACGAAAAGACAAGCGCTCGTGATTCTGCTCCAGGGACGTCCCCAGAGAACTCAAGTTCTTAGAGACCTGAATGCGGGGGGTGCCAGGCTATGTAGGGACAGGGCAGGGTGCTCCCCACCCCCGGCCAGGAAGCCTGCAGGGACTGCGGGGGCTGGGGGTCGGGGGGAGGAATGTGGAGATGTCCCTGCTGGGTCCCAGGAGAGGAGAAGCCCACCTCCCCCGGGTGTGCTGGTGCTGGGAGTGGAAAGGAATCCCGCCGTTTTGGAGGGGGCTCCCCTGGAAGATGTACTGGAAACCTAGAAAAACGCGCCCAGGCCCAAGCTCCCGAGGAGCAGACCTGGGATTTAAGCCCGCCTGGTTCCAGCTGAGCCTCCGAGCGCCTTCTTCCCGGGGCAGCCAGGCTCTCGGCGCCATCCCTCGATGGTGGAGTCCAGAGCTGGGCCTGGATCCAACTCCAGAGAACAGAGGAGGCTGACAGGAGCACTTTCCAAGACACCGGGGACAGGACCGCGAGCCTGTGCTGCCGGGCGCGCAGGAAAGCGCTGTCAGGTTCGTCTCCTGTGCCCCTCCTGTCTCATCCTGCGGCGAAGCCGCCTCAGTCCGAAGTGGGGAAACTCAGCCTCCTTCTCGGGGGACGGTGGGGCAAGCCTGGGGAGGCCCAGGTTGGGGAAGCGACCACCGCGCGCACCGAGGGTCCCACACACTCAGCAGCAGGTGACAGGATCTCGAGGCTGGGAACTCGGGCCGGGGTCCTCCTCGGACGGAGGGTGTGCGCGCCGTCAGGGCAGACCGGGTCCTGAGGACCCCGCCGCCCCCCCCCCCCGGGCCCGCCGCCCCCCGGGGCCCCCCCCCCCCCCCCCCCCCCCCGCAGCCGCCACCTGTAACTGTTTCACTTGTTCATTATGATGGCAGTCGCTTCCTTGAAGCTGTGGCCTGTGTCACCCGCGTGTCACCCGGAAGTCCCCAGCACCTAGCTCTGTCCCGTGAATAAGCGAGTAGTGCACTTATGGTGAAAAAAAAAAACAAAAAACCCAAACAACCCAATAAACTTCATTTAATTAAGGACATTAACTTTCTCTGGCAGTCAAGGTTGGAGCCACCAGAGCAGAGCCCGGCTCTCTAAACACTCAGGCCGGTACGGAAAGCTCTCCCGGCGGGACGTGTGGCCCCTGCCCGGCACCGTCGGCCCCATGGTCTGACGTCTCGGAGGAAGGAGCCGAGGCCCCTGGGCCCCTCAGGGCTGGCCCTCCTGCTCCACGGACGGGCCTCCGCTCCCGCGAGCAAGGCAGTGCCCTGAGCTCTGCGAACACCCTGCAGGACCCCACGGGGAGAAAACGGGCCGGAAATCGACCATGGGACTGTCGCGCCGCGTACACTTTGCCGTCTTTGTTGCCTGGGACCATCGGGTCTTGCCAACTCACCAAAGATCCTCCGAGCCTCCACGTGTCGGGGGGAAGGGCTCGGCCGCAGCGGCTTGCGGGGGGGGGGGGGGGGGTGGCCCAAGGGGCTCGCTCCAGGACCTAGAATACCTGCTGTCCCACGGGCTGCCTCACGGGGGTCACTTTAATGTTGAATCACAGAACTTCGTGCATCCCGATTCTTCGTTTCGTTTTATTTTGAAAACTTATTTAAATTCAATCCATTTATACCGAGTAAACTGTTAGTTGCAGGGACAGAGGTCAGTGACGCGTCGGCTGCTCACAACGCCCGGTGCTCCTCGCATCCCGTGTCCGCCTCAGCGCCCGTCACCCAGTGCCCCCGGGCCCCTGCCCGGGCCCTCCAGCCACCCTCGGTCTGTTTCCCGTGGCTGAGGGTCTCTTACGGTTTGTCTCCTCCTGATTTCGTCTTATTTTGTTTTTCCTTCCCTTCCCCTTGGCTGCTTTGTTTTGTTTCTCAAATTCCTCATATCAGTGAAATTATATGATAACTGTCTTTCTCTGACTGACTGACTTGGCTCAGCGTAATACCCACTAGTTCCATCCATGTTGTAAATGGCAAGATTTCGTTTTCTGATGGCTGCATAGCGTTTCATAGTATATGAAGTGTTTCATTGTACATAGGAACCACATCTTCTGTATCCATTCATCTGTCGATGGACCTCTGGGCTCTCCCCATAGTTCGCCTGCTGCGGACATTGCTGCTATGGACATTGGGGTGCACGTGCCCCTTCGGATCACTGCATCTGTATCTTTGGGGTAAATACCCAGTAGTGTGATTGCTGGGTCATAGGGCAGCTATTTTCAACTTTCCGAGGAATCTCCACACTGTTTTCCAGAGTGGCCGCACCAGCTTGCATCCCACCGACAGTACAGGAGGGTTCCCCTTTCTCCGCATCCTCGCCAGCGTCTGTCGTTTCCTGACGTGTTAATTTTAGCGGTTCTGACTGGCGTGAGGTGGGATCTCATCGTGGTTTTGATTTGTATTTCCCTGATGCCGGGTGATCTTGAGTATGTTTTCATGAGTCTGTTGGCCATCTGGATGTCTTCTTTGCAGAAATGTCTGTTCATGTCCTCTGCCCATTTCTTGATTGGATTCTTTGTTCTTTGGGTGTTGAATTTCATAAGTTCTTCATAATTTTTGGATCCTAACCTTTTATATGATAAGACATTTGCGATTATCTTCTCCCATTCTGTCGGTTGTCTATTGGTTTCGTCGGCCGTTTCCTTTGCTGGGCAGAAGTTTTTATCTCGTTGGAGTCCCAGTAGTTCATGTTTGCCCCTGCTTCCCCTGCCTTTGGAGATGTGTCTAGCCAGGAATTGCTACGGCCGAGATCACAGAGGTTGCTGCCTCTGTTCTCCTCTAGGATCTGGATGGATTCCTGTCTCACATTTAGGTCTTTCATCCATTTTGAGTCTATTTTTGTGTGTGGTATAAGGAAGTGGTGCCCCTTCGTTTTAGAGGCGCGGACCAGGAGGTCTGCGTGGGACTCACCCAGGTTATCGGCTGGCTTTCTGGGAGGCCCTGCTGGCATCTGGGTTCCGGTGACTGTGTCAGTCATGGTTTTCCAGAGAAACAGACCAAGAGGATGTATATACAGAGAGACATGGAGACAGAGAGACAGAGATTTTAAGGAATTGGCTCACGAGATCATGGGACTGTCTCATTTGAAACTTGTAGGACGGGCCACAGCCTGGAAGTTGCAACAGGAGTTGCTGTTGGTTCTCAAGCCCACAGGGGTCTGAGTCTGAATTCCCTTCTTCTCTGGGGAGCTCAGTCTTTTCTCTTAAAACCTTCACCTGATTGGATGAGGCCATTAAAGAGGGTCATCGTCTTTGCTCAAAGTCTATGGAGTTTAACGTGACCCTCATCTAAGATGTACCTTCACAGTAACACCTAGACTGGTGTTAGAGCACACAGCTGGGCACCATGGCCCAGGTGACACAGACAGTGAACCATCTCAGTGATGCTGTTCATGCATCGAGGGACATCTGGCAACCCTGGAGAGCCGAGATATGACAACCAAAGACACAGCCTCTCCCTGCAACTTCCAAATGAGCTATGGGGAGGAGGGAAGTAGGTGCCGGGTGGGGTGGAGGGGTTTCTGAGTGCAAACCTCTCAGGGAAGGTGGTCAGAGAGCCAGAAGCTTCATGGACCCTCAGGCCGGTGCTTGGGTGCTGGCTCCAAGCCCCATCTACCTTCTCGGCTTGAGTGGGTTCGGGGGTTGGACACCTTGAGGCTAAGGGAAGGCCCCCTCCCCGGTCCTCCAGAGCGCAGGCTGGGTCCTGAACGCGCAGTGGGCCTCACACGACTCCTCCTTCCCTGCGTCTGACTTCTCTGACCGTCAGCCCGGCGCCCCCGCTGCCGCTGCCTCTGATGAACGGCCACAATGACGGCCTTGGAAACTGGCCCAGAAATCAGAGATTTCTGTAATAATTAGAGATCATTTGAGGTCCCGCTCTTGGGGAAGGTGCGTGGTGAAAATAGAGCTGTTTCATTTCGTCCCCGAGTGCGAACTGTGATATTAGAAATTCTCATGCATGAGTCCATCCTGACCCCCGGCTCCTGTCCTTTCGGAAGCGTGATGTCAGTAACGTGGCGTCCGGGTTGATAACGGGGGGCCCGTTGTTTAACACTTGATATTTACTGACTTCGGTCAGTTCACCAATCTTCAGTCCCACATTTGCTAAAGTAAATGCTATGCCCTTTTCACAGAGCCGTCATGCATAGAAACTGCCACTGTGTTCCCTCCGTCTTGTCCCCCAGTGAGCCCTGCAGCAGGCGGCCTGCCAGCACATGGGGTGCTCTGAGGACAAGCCTGTGTGCGCCCATGTCCGTCGCTCCCACTTTCTTTCCCAGCCAGGCCTGACTGCCTCCGTCTGGAGGCCCAAACCACACCCAGGGACAGTTCTGAGCCCTCGTGCACACCCACGAGAAGCCAATGTGGGACCTGCCAGCCCCAGCAGTTGGGGTCTGGCTGTGCAGTGTTGAGAGCAAGCAGGAAGAGGGGACGGGGTGGTCGGACAGAGGCTTTAGCCCCTCCTGCTTGGCTGCGATGCTCCCGCCCCCTTCTGACCTGGACCAACACCCTCACCACTTTCCTCCCCATCCAAAGGACGGCGGGGCGGGGGAGGCACGGATAAAGCAAGACAGGGAAAGAAGACAGAGGGTCTGGGGCCACAATGACAAGTGACACAGCGGCAGGCCGGACCCCACGTCGTCGGGACCATAATACGCTGCTGTGGACCAGGTATTTTTCTGTCAGGCTGCCTGTGGTTCGTTGGACGCATTATCTCACACACGCCCCTCCTCTTCCCCGTTCCCCTCACACTGTCTTGCAAGGCCCATGTCCATCTTTAAAATAGGGCTTACGTGGGGAGAAAAGCCACATCGAATGTCAGTCTCTAAGTTGTATAAGGACACGATTGTATAAGGTCACGGACCACGTGTGGCACTTTAGCATTTCTGCATTGTTATCTTTTTGTAAAGTTATTCCTTTTTAAAAGTAACACTACGGTTATTTTATTGAAATCCCTGCAGTGGGCATCTGAGCGCCCGTAGTTACTCATTTTTCCTGACAAGGAGGATTTGGGGTCTAAGACCCAGTACCTGCCCTCTATGAGCTCACAGTCTTGGAGGACCCATGGGTGCAGCCTGTCCGAGGTGAGACAGCTGGTCAACCCAGCAGCCCCTGCTCCGAATCCCACCTCTAACGAATTCAGAGAGGGCTATTTCCCCCAAGAGGGTTTGTTAAGACATTGATCGAAACAACTGATGCCCTTAGGAGCATTTTATTAGGCTGAAGAAAACATTTTTGGGGGGACAGTACTTCCTCTTATTGGTATAATTCTATGGAGGAGGCTGAAAACCCGTATTTAGATCATCTGATTTCATTCTCACAACAACCTATGGGGTGGACAGAGAAAGCACTACCCTCACCCCATTTCTCAAATGAGGAAAGTTACAAGGCTCTTGAGTAGTGAATTCTGGGCAAGAACATTTTCCTTGGTCCGAGATTCCTTTCTTCATCAACCATCCACCCACCCAACCTTCCACTCACCTACCCGAGCACCCATCCGTCCGTCCTACTATCCATCCATCCATCCACTCACCCACCCACCCGAGCACCCATCCGTTTCTCCATCTACCCAACCATCCACTGACCCATTTTTCCACTCATCCACCCGCGCATCTATGCATTGCCAGGACTAAGTGCTGAAGATAGTTTTCAAAGAACTCCCAGTCTGGAAGGTGGTTTGGGTCCTGTAAGTTATGGGGGTGGTTTAGAGTCTCGTCATTTTGGGATTAGCGTTGTCCCTCATGCACAGTCTGGGAACAGGCAAAGGCACCTGGTAACAAACTCCTCTGCCTGTTTCCTGTGTCGGTCCCCCTGCAGGTGCTTCGGCCCAGTGCAGAGCACTGACGTCCCGTGAGCTCCCGAAGATCCCAGGACAAAGAGAATTCACTGTGTGTGAGCCTCCAGGAGAGCATCTGGGGGAGGGGATATCTGGTGTCTCTCTGGACACGGAGAGGGAGCAAATCTTCTTTTGAGGGATTAAAGGATCTAAATATCATGAGGGCTCCAGATTTGTAGCCTACATCTTAGTGTGCCCTTCAGAGCCAGGCGGAATCTTAGAGACAAGTTCTCGAGCGGCGGGTCAAGCAAGGGCTGTTCTTTTTAAAGCGAGAGCAGGGTGTGGTAATGCTACAGGATTGACACCACGACGGAGGAGCCTTGACGTGCTCAGCAATCGGGAGCAGGACTGCCGGGGGAGGGGGGCCGCTCTCCATGTCACAGACCCAGATGCTGCCCTCTACAGCTCGGGAGCCGACTCCCGGTAACCCACACCACGAGAGGCTGACTGATGGACCGGAGCGGCAGGGTGCTTCTCCCCAGCGGAAGAGAGGCCTGTACTCCACAGTGGGGGCCTCTGGCCTGTGGTAGCTTATGTCTTCTAAAGCCACGCCAGAAAGGAAGGGTCCACACATGTCACCTTGTTGAAGTCTCCCATGGCAGATTCCTGACGGGGTTGTGACAGACGCTCGCTGAGGGACAAGAGTGCTCCCAAAGAGGCTCAGCTTGTCGGGCCCAAGCTGGACTTGAACTCAAGCCCAGAGCTCCTCGTCCACCTCCTGTCCTCTCCAGCTGGCACAGCGGCCCATCACAGCCTCACCCTCAAGGCTCCCAACTCCGTCATAAGAACCTAGATGTCCATGGCTTTTCCTTGGAGACCAAACCATGGGGCGAATGAAATTCTGTGTGTGGGGCAAAGGCATGGCATGGGATCCCGCCCCAGAAAATGAACCGAGGGGATAGGATTGCTTCGGTGCTGCTGCTGGGGGCTCACCGGGCTCCAACTGGGGCTGCGGGCGGACTCCGACACGGGGGGCTGGGTGTCCCCGGCACAGGCTGTGGCCGGCCAGCGACTCGCCCCAAGCCACTTCTGCTTCGGGACTGGAGGGTCAGAGGCCCGGCTCCTGCTGCTGCCGCACAAACAGCCTGTGGGAGCCGCCTGGAGGCAGTGTGCAGTCAGTCGCCTCCTGCCGCGGCTCCGCACCGCTAACCGGAGACACCGGATTCCCTCCGAGGCGCGGCCGCAGCCCGCACGTACAGCAGCGCGTGGCGTGTTCCTGTGTGCGCGGGTCTGTGGCAGTGCGGCACGTGCGGGATGTGGGTGTGCGGCGCCAGAGGGAGAATGTGCGGGAGACCGAGGAGCGGGGCTGGGGGCTGGCCAGGGGGGGGGGGGGGGGCATTTGGGTGACAAGGTCACCGGCGACAGGAGCGGGCGCAGTCCGAGTTCCGACGGCTGCCGAGCAAACCGGCTGCCAGGACGTGGCCGACAGCAGCAGCAGGTACCGTCCCACAGGGCTGGGGGCAGGCGGCCGGCGTGGCAGCCGGTCCTCGCCTGGGGTCCTCCGTGGCCTGCAGGCTCCTCCAGGGCTCCTCGGGGCAGGACCCGCTCCCTTTCTCGGTGCTGCAGCGGCTGCCGGCGGCCTCCGTTCCTCGCTCGGCTCCGACCACGTGGGCCTCCCCAGGCGCATCTCACCGGCGGCAGCGCGGGAGGGCCCGAGGCGGAGCCAGCAAGGGCACCAGCAGGACGGAAGTCCCAGCCGCGGCAGCCGAGCATGTACGTAGCATGTACGTGGCTTGTAGTGTCACCGTTGCCGCAGCCTGTCGTCAGACGCAAGGCCCTGGTCCGCCCACATCCAGGGAGGGATCCCACAGGGCAGGGCTCACGGGCGCGGGGACCCCGGGGGCTGTGCTGAAGGACTGACGGTAATGACGCCGTCGCTATGTGACGCAGGGCTCGTCTCCCTGTGCCCTGAGCGAAGCCTGCCGGGCAGGGGTCGTGGTGCCGTGCTCACTTCGCAGGTGAGGACCCTGTGGCTCCAGGACGGGCCCTGCTCAGGCCCACGTGGCCTATACGTGGCATGAGCCCCCGTCTGCAGCTCCGAAGGCCTCCCCTGCCTTTCTTCTAGGTCTTTCTTACTGCTCTGGTCCTGGTTGTTCCCACCTACCTTCCCCATCCAAACAAATTCTGCCTGCCCACGCTCCCACCCTCCGGCCCGACCGCAGCCCCAGAGGGCCCTCCCCTCCACCAGAGTCGGCACAGCGTTGCCACGGCGGGGCGGGCTGCCGGCTCTGTGTGGAGTCAGAAGAGTATCAGGGGACGGTGTCTCTGTCCCCCGCATGTCCCTACCAGCTCATCCTGACCCCCGGGAGGTGCCCACTAGCAATCACCGGGAGTGAAGCTGTGAGGACGCTGGGGATTCCCACGGAAACCGAGGAAGACCGCAGTCGGCGGCGGGCACACCCGACCTGTGATGCCGCTCACCAGCGGGTTCCACTGTCTGAGAGCCAGGGGGCAGCTGGGCCTCCAGGAACCAGGACATGGGACAGGTCGTGCTTTAAAAATTGCAGTAAAATATGCATTATGTAAAATTTACCATTTTAACCATTTTTAAGTGCACGGGTCAGTAGCATTAAGCGCCTTCTCCCTGCTGTGCACCCATCACCACCAGAATGTTGTCGTCGTCCCAAACTGAAACTCTGTCCCCATCCAACACTAACTTCCCCTTCCCCTTCCCGTCCCCAGCCCCTGGCAACCTTGGCTTCAACCCTCTGTCTCTACAAAGGACGACTCCAGGGGGTCAGTGGAAGCCTCCGGTATCTGCCCTTTTGCGAGCGGCTGACCTCGCTGAGCGCGGTGTCCCACGCAGGTGCGTGAGCCGGCCGCGCCCGAGTTGGCCAGCTCCCGGTCCAGCAAGGAGGCAGAACAAGCCAGGCCTGCCCCATGGCTCAGCGCAGCAGCTGTGCCTGAGTCTGTGGGCCGCCTGCGGGGGCGGGGGGGGGCTGCTGGCTCTGAGAAACGGGCAACCTCCCAGCACTCTCCCAGTCCCCACTTCTGCCATGCCACAGTCTCATGGGCCAAAACAAGTCCCCAGGCCAAGAAGTCAAGGGTCGGGGAAGCACATTCTCCTCTTGGACAGAGCCGCAGGAGGGTCATGTGACAGGGGAGGGCGAGGACACAGGAAGGCTTGAAGATGGGGGGGCAGATCCGGCCGCTCCCTGGGATGACCCAGCACAGACCGAATGACGCCCCCTCCGCGGTTCCCTCTGGCCCCGGAAGGGAAGATGTTTGGTCTCCACTTGGCGGTGCTCTGATTGATTCCAGTGCCAAAATTCCGTGACTTTAATTAAGGCCCGGCGAACCGTACATGAGCAAGCGAAATCCACTCTCTACCAAGACAATCCTGACGGGCTCTGGTGTCTTGTTTTCATCCCTAAAGCCTGCAAATTCATCTTCTTGATTCCGGGCTTACTTGGGAAATAAAAGATTTTGTCTGAGGATGCATGTGTATTAGCAGAGCTATGTGGGGCTCGAGTGGAACCCGGGAATTTGTACGGATCCGAACGGGGCTCTGCCGGCGGGGTCCGGGACGGGGGAGCACGGACTGAAACCCTGCCCCAGTTGTGGCTGCCAGCCGCTGGACTGCCAGACTCACTGTCTGTGGAGTGTGTGTGTGTGTGTGTTGTTATGGATTGTGCTGTAAGTTTCCTTGCTCTTGGCTGTTTCCGTGAAGAGGCTGGATTACTAAAGAAAATCCAGCTTATGTGTCCAAGGGCAGAGCCGGCCTGTTTATCTTTGACTCTCACATGCTTCACGGATCTCCTGGGGTTTGACTCTAAGCAGGATTTATGTCTCCCCAGAGGAAGGTAGAAAACAAGAGGCCAGCATTCAGTTTGCAGCCGGTGATCCAGCCGGCACACGGCTCGCCATATGCTTAATGTGGATTTAAGAAAAGAGACTTTTTTTTTTTTAAAAGAAGGCTATTGTGAAAATCTGCCCTAATGTTATCAGGCCATCCTGGTGGGAGAGAAGCGTGTGGATGGGGGAGGGGGACCCCAGCTGTCACGGGTGCCGGCTGCACATTCCCAAGGTGTCCCTGCCCCTTTGCAGAGGTGTGGTTGCTCTGGGGGGGGGCACTCAGGTACACGCAGGGGAGAGTCAGAGGGGAGCTGCCTAGAGCGGAGGTTCTCAGTGGGGGAGGGGTGGGCGGGAGACATTTGGTGAAGCTTGGAATCCATTCTTGGTTGCTGTAATTGGGAGGGAAATGTTTCTAGCCTCTAGTGGGCAGAGGCCATGGGCGCCACTGCGCATCCTACAGGGTGTAGGACGGCCCCACAGCGGAGAAGAATACTCAGCTTTAAAGCGGAAGGGACTTGTGACGTGTGGCACAATATGAATGGCCCTTGAGGACATGATGCTACACAAAAGAAGCCAGCCACAAAACAACAACTACTGTAGGGTTCCTCTTACGTGAGGCTCCTAGGGGAGCCACATGCGCAGAGACAGAAAGTGGACGGTGGGCGCCAGGGGCTGCCTAAGGGGAGAGGGGGCCGTGAGGGTTTAATGGGTTGGGGCTTCAGCTGAACAAGATGAAAAGAGTCTGGGGGTGGGGACGGTGGGCATGGACGCACAACCGCGTAAATGTGCTTAAGGTCACTGAGCGGGACACTGAAAAATTGTCAAAACACTGTTTTGTCATGCATATTTACAAAACGCTAAGATGTAAGCCAAAACAGTAATGAAGAAGAATCATTTGTCCACAATGTCAGTAGTGCGCCGGCCGAGGAGACCTGGTGCGAGTGTTTGTGTGGGGCGCGCTGGGGTCGGCTTGCACCAGTAGCTATGGCCGTGCAGGGGTGCGTACGGCTGCTTCACGGATGTGTTGCCAAATGTCACATCTTACAGAACTGTGGTTGCCTGAAGTCCCTCCGTCTGCCCCACAAGTACCCATAGGACCTCCAGTCCCCATCCCGAATGACACTAGGATAGCCACACATCCCCAAGGAAGGTCACACCCACACTCCAAGTGGTGACATGGGAGATCCTGTCCCTCCCAGCTGTCCCACTGTGATTTGACACTGACCCTCCAAGGGACAGCCTCTGCTGTCAGGGACCCTCAGATAAGAGCCAATGTCTGTGCCCATGTCCCCCAGGACACACCGAAGCTATCTTCTTAGAGAATGAGCCTCTACTGCCACGCCACAGTGTGTCCTCTGGTTCCACGTGTCCCTGCTAATGCTCCGAATCCCCAAGGTCCCTCCCAGTCTCCCCCAGTTCCAGCTTCTCCAGCTGGTACCTTCCTCATCTAAGTGTTTGGGCTTAGCTCCGTTCCAGACAGCTAAGAGCATATGCCAAGCCTCCATCATCTTCACCTCCCCCGCATGCCCAAATCAGACTCTTTCCTCCTTAGTTTCAAACAGCAGCTCCTGGGCCTGGATGGGGAGCACCGAGGCCAGGTCTGGGGAGCACCTCGCAGCTAGTTGCCTCATGGCGCATGTGCCCTGGGCCCAGACCGCCTGAGCCAGAAATGTGGGTGAGTTCTGAGTCCTCCTCTCCCTCACCCCAGCCCGTCAAGCACCAGGCTCCCACCGTATTTCCCAAGTCGCTCCAGACGCCTGCCTCCTCCATGACAGACAGTAGGGTTGGGGCCAACCAGCCCCAACCACCATTCCTGCCCCTCCCTGCCTCACCTTCCAGAGGGATCAGCAGGAAATAATAGATAAGCAGTCAATGGGAAGTGTGCCAGGTGGTTATGGGGTTAGGGAGTGAGGAAGAGCAGGAAGAGGGGACGCAGGAACGTGGGTGGTTGGAGGGCTCCTCTGAGTGGTGGTGTCAGCGGGGACCCCAAGGAAGTGAGTACAGGAGGCATGAAGTGTGTGTGGCTGCAGGGTCCAACCTGTCTCTTGGGAAAGTCAACAGGCTCAGGAGAAATCCAGCCTCCTTTCCAGATCTCATTATCCATGAGCTCTGACGTCGTGCTCAGGGAGGGTCGGATGGGGCTCCTCTCTGTGTTGAAAGGCTAAAGGGAAGTAGGAACCACAGGCAGACTCTTTGAGCGGTAGCCTCGGACCCAATTTAGGAGGGTTTAAGCCTTGAGTACCTTCCATGACTTTAGGTCAGTGATGAAGCCTCTGGTTCGGAGACGATCCGGGGCCCACCTTGAATCTCTAATCACAAAAATTATTAATCCGATGGAGATCAGATTGGCAGTTACATGCTTTTTTGCTTTTTTCCATTCCTGTTTCATTCTACTGACCTCCCTGCTTCGTTTACAGCGGGGTTCTTGGGCTTCCCTGGGGCTGGGGGATGGAGGGGATTCTTGACCCACCGCACTGAGCAGAGAGGGAGATTGTCCCCTTCTCTGAGAAGGTCGTGCCATGAAAGTGACAGGTGCGCGTGGGGGTGAGAAGGGGGTTCCCCTCCACGCCGCTTTTGGGAGCACAGATAGAATGGTGCACGAGAACTCAAACAGTGCTCAAAATAAAGGACAGGAAAACAGGTATTTACGAAGATGTGAGGACATGGAAAACCTCACTTGAAGTGGAGTGAGGCAGCCCTGAAGGGGACGCTCTCCCACACTGCCATCAGACCTCAAAGAGGAGGAAGACAGACTTTCCCCTTGCCTGGCAACAGCCCAGCCAATGAGAGCTCATCAATATGGCCCCACCCAGCACCCTCCCCCAAAAAGCCAACCCCCGGCTGCAGATCCTGGTGCCTGTCTGCGGCTGACCCAAGCTCGCTTGCTGCCAGGTTGCAATTGCTGTTCTAGTCCTCAATACGCTTAATTTTCTGGCAAAATACCTGGCTCTTTTGTTTTTTTAAGGTCAACAGAAATAACCATAGCAATTACTTGCACTCAAAGGTAATAAAATATGTATTCCTAGCATATTAACTCTTGGTCACGGGAGAGCACGGTGGGAAGGAAGGCCGAGGTTTTCAGACTGGCTCCCGACATACCCTCTGATTAGAAACTCGAGAAGGCAGAATCCAGCCGGGAGATGGAGAGTTACGAGAGAAAAATAATGACCCAAACTCTGACAGACATTGAGACTACAAATTACATTTACCCATTTCTCCCCCGCTGACATTCTGCCTGGAATGTGATCGCATATCATAAGGTGGCTGGTATGAATAATTCACGGGCGCGGGGTAATTCTGGACCGAGCACACCGTGTCCTGACGTGTGATGGCATCCGTGGCTTCCAGGAGCTGCTCTGTGGATGGCTCGAATCCGAGAGTCACGGCCACGTCCATCCCTTGCAACCATCAGACCGAACTTGCCACCGTGACAGGCAGACCAGACAAGACTCGAGACCGCGGCAGCTGGCTGTCTGCACAAAGCCATCTAGGCCTCCTCGCTGGAAACATTAATTTCAGATGGATACTTGGAAATTTACACCCTCTGCTTCCTCGCCTGGGTGACGCGATTCCTGAGCACTTTTTCCCTTTTCTGTGTCTTTCCTGAGAGGTGCCTATCGGAACAAAAATGAGATGCCATTGTTCACTGATCAAATTTCCAAGAATCAAGGTCATAAAACCAAGGAAGAAAACCCAAATATGTCTCCTCGGTTTGGAGAAGGTGGCCTGATACCTGTCCTCTCCCGTGCTGCTAGTTTGTCTGCAGAGTATGATGATCTTTTTGGACACAATGTGAGAACATCTCAGGCTCCTGTAAAGAGTTCATGCCGTGGGGCGCCTGGGTGACACAGTCGGGTCAGCGACCGTCTCTTGGTTTTGGCTCAGTCTTGATCTCACAGGTGTTGGGATTGAGCCCCGTGTCTGGCGCTGGATCCGTGCAGAATCTGCTTAGGACTCTCTCTCTCTCTCTCTGCCCTTCCCCCCTCAACAAATAAATAGTTTTTTAAAAGGTTTTATTTATTTATTTGACACAGAGAGAGAGTGAGAGAGGGCACACAAGCAGGGGAAGTGGGAGAGGGAGAAGCAGGCTTCCTGCAGAGCAGGGAGCCCAGTGTGGGGCTTAATCCCATAATGCTGGGATCATGACCTGAGCCGAAGGCAGACATTTAACGACTGAGCCACCTAGACACCCCCAAATAAACAAATCTTTAAAAAAAAGGTCTTGACCTTTATTTCTTATGGGTTGAACTGTATCCTGCAGAGACCTAGAGCCAAGTCCTAAGCGCTGGAAGCCGTGAACGTGGGCTTCCTTAGAAATAGGGTCTTGGGGCGCCTGGGTGGCTCAGTGGGTTAAAGCCTCTGCCTTCAGCTCAGGTCATGATCTCAGGGTCCTGGGATCGAGCCCTGCATTGGGCTCTCTGCTCAGCGGGGAGCCTGCTTCCTCCTCCTCTCTCTCTCTCTGCCTGCCTCTCTGCCTGCTTGTGATCTCTGTCTGTCAAATAAATAAATAAAATCTTAAAAAAAAAAAAAAAGAAATAGGGTCTTTGCAGATGATGTAGGGGAACTGCAATCCAGTCTGACTGGGGTCCTTGAGGAGAGGGGAGACACAGAGACACACAAGGAGGACACTATGTGTCGGGAAGTCCGAGGCTGGAGGTGGGTGCTGCAAGCCAAGAAATGCCCCTGGGGATCGCAGGGGGCATGCTGCTCTACTGACCCCCAGTTCAGACTTCCAGCCTCCAGACTGCTGTGGTAAGCCACCAGTTTGTGGCACTTTATAACGGCAGCCCCAGTCGATAAACACACACCTTTGGCTTTTTTGACTGCTTTTTCTAGAAAAAATCTTGTAGCTCCTTATTTACGAAATTGATTTCCAGCGCCTCTTGGGCATAGAGACTACATTTCCCAGTCTCCCTTGCAGCTAGCTGTGACATGTGACTGACTTTGGCCAATAGAGTGCAGCAGAGATGATGTCGACCGTAGGCCCAGCCAATAGAAGCCTTAGTTCCCCTGCAAGCCTGCTGGCTGGGAGCAGACCTCTGGCAGAGGGCCCAGCGACTCTGGGGATGGTAGGAACCATGGGTACCCCGGGGCTACCCCAGACACCTGTATTGAACTGCTGTGTGGGTGAGCATCGGAGGATGCCAGCACTTAGCATAGCCTGACCTATACAAGGGAGGGACCAAAGCAAAGATTCCTGTTCAACGATGTTCTCAGGGTCTGTTTTGCCCACTTGGGGTTCAAAGTCAAGTCACTTTCTTTTCCTACCCAGGTCAGAGTGGCCCCGAGTCTTGTCCTTTAAGTCTTTGGGCAGCCGTTCTTCTCAGGGTGAGATGGGGGGGTCCTTTAGCTCTTCCCCAGCTCCGCCCCTCCCCCAGCGCTTCCTCCGTCCGAAGGACCCGTCATTGCTGTTGTGACTCTGAGGTGTGATTGCTGTGCCTTGTGCCCCGAGTATTCGCCTCGTTTCTGCTTCCAGAATGGGTTCCTTGGGGTCCTGCTCATTGGAGTCATTCAACAGACCCTGTGCCCACTGCCCTACCGGGCTCTGTGCTCTCTGCAGGGCACAGAGCGGGAATGAGAAGATCGGTCCCCGTCTGTATGGAGCCGCTATCTAGTTGGGGGAAGGGACCTGAGAACAAACAAACGTTTGTTTAGGACAATGATCTGTGCAGTGAGTCAGGAGCGGTAAGTCTCGGGGGGTGAGAGCTGGAGGGACAGCGACTTAGCACCCAAGCCAGGACATTTTCGAGAATGTAAGAATTATTGATAATTATGTTGGGGCAGAGGAAGAGAACCAGGCCTGTCTCAGGAAACCAGGACATGCAGTCATGTGAGGAAGACCACACGAGCCCTCTCTGACCAGCTCCTCCAAGCTGTGGACCCTTCGCCGACATCTGGGTGTAGACTGCTCGGTGAGGATGAGACACCACAACCACACATTTCTCCAAGACATGACAGAGCCTCACTTCCCGGGAAGCCACGTCACTGCTCCCAGGCAGGCACCAAGCTCTCTGTGTACGAATAACACAGGCCTCAAAACTGTCCCACACAGAATCCCTGGGGATTCTGGGCTGCTATCCCCTGACATGCATTCTACCTGTGAGGGTACAGCCTGGACATTGGGCCTTTGGAGGCAAGGCTGATGTCCAGCAAAATTTGGGAACCTCAGCTCTGGAGTCATCCTCCTGGTTTGAATCCTGGTTTGGACACTCATTAACTGAGTGACCCTGGGCAAGTTCCTCAATCTCCCTGTGGGTCAGCTTCCTTATCTGTGAGATGGGGACAACAGGCATATCGTGAATATTGAGTTAATGTGTGAAGTGTTTAGAAGAGGGTCTGGGGGGCTCCGGGGGGCTCAGTGGGTTAAAGCCTCTGCCTTCAGCTCAGGTCATGATCTCAGGGTCCTGGGATCGAGCCCCGCATCAGGCTCTCTGCTCTGTGGAGAACCTGCTTCCTCCTCTCTCTCTGCCTGACTCTCTGCCTACTTGTGATCTCTCTCTGTCAAATAAATAAATAAAATTTAAAAAAAAAAAAAAAGAAGAGGGTCTGGTACCGGGGATGTACATGCTCCATGAAGTTAGCCACTATTACTACAGGATAATAATATTTATTTTTGTTAGGGATAAATTGAACACTTACCCTCCCCAAGGCTTTGCATGCAGGCTTAATGTCACTCTGGACATTTTTGGAAATGAACGGAACAGTGTTTTCCTTATGTCTTTGGAATAAAAAATCTGGTTTGTTAAGTTTCATGAAGGCAGGTGAAGGTCATGGCTTCCTACAGCATGACCCCGAGGGCTGTGCCTTTCACTATGGGTCACCCCCCACACATTCCCTAGTTACTGGCTGTGCTAGGAGAATGTGCTCCCGCTGTAAGGGAAAGAGACAAGTCACAACATGAGATGTTTTGCTAAATAGCATTGTTTGTACAAAATTGAATGGTTCTTTTTTGCTGAAACTGTACAAATGAGCACATCTATTTATAATACAGATATATAACATATACAGAAGGCTATACAAAGAAATATTAGTAGCAGTTATGTCTGGGCAGTGGAATTAAGTGTTTCTTTGTTCTAGTCTTTATTTTTGAAATAATGTTTCAGGGTAATGTGTTTTTTTTTTTTTAAACATTTTATTTATTTATTTGACAGAGAGAGATCACAAGTAGGCAGAGAGACAGGCAGAGAGAGAGGAGGAAGCAGGTTCTCCACAGAGCAGAGAGCCTGATGCGGGGCTCGATCCCAGGACCCTGGGATCATGACCTGAGCTGAAGGCAGAGGCTTTAAGCCACTGAGCCACCCAGGTGCCCCTAATGTGGTTTTTTAAATGTAAAAAATAAACTCTCTCTCTCTCTCTCTCTATATATATGTATGTATGTATGTATATGCCAGAAAGAAAAGGCAAAAAGAAAATACACAAAATGGGAACAATGCTTTTTGGTTTCTTTTTCTTTATTCATTTTGACATTTTCAAATTTCCTCCTGCAGGCATTTATTACTTTTATTTTTTTAACTTACGAAAAATTGTCAAAGTACTTCGTGGTACTGTTTAAAAATGCCTCGTATTATTTCTGGGGTTAAAGGCAGGCAGGATGGTGGGCCCGGCCCCCGAGTCGCCCCTCGGCTCCGGGGACAGCCGGCCCTGGGTCTGGCTGCTTCTACTTGTGCTCCCCTCAGCACTGGGCTTAGCACATTTCCGGTGCGTTTCTTCACTTAAAAAAATCAGTTTCAGGTCTGATCTTCTGACCTCCACAAAGCATGACGCTTCTCTTCCATCTCCCTTCCCCCTCCCGTGTAAGGCTTCCGTTTAGAAAAACCAGTTAAAATTATTCCAAAAAAGAAATCCATTTTTGAGGCTCAGGCACGTATGCTGTGTTTTACAGGAAGGCTTTTCAATCAACGCAAGTGGAATTTATTTCTTACAGAACTTTGTTAATAACCGCCTTTACCGAGGGCTTGCTGTGCGCTGGGCACTAGCTCATTTAATAGTCACAACATTGCCACGAGATAGAAATTGTTAGTTTCCTACTTTATCCACGAAACTGGGACAGGGGTGCGTGGAACACCTCTCCTGGTCCGGGGCCTGGTACTGCCAGAGCGGGGACTGGAACCTAGGGTCCTGTGGAGATGCTCCAAACCGGGCTGAGCCCTTCCACTGAGCTGACTGGGCCCTCGCCCAGCCCTGGCCAGCAGAGAGAAATTGAGAAGGCTATTTAATTGTTCTGTGTCTCAATTTCCTACTGGTAAAACGGATCTAAAACAGGAGCCTTTAAATGAGCCTATTAAGGGATTAAATGAGTTAATTCTCAGGAAAAGGGCTTGGCTCACCACAGACACTCACCACCAGGATTATAATATTTTAGTTACAGGCATTTTCCCTAATCCCCTTATTAAAGGCAGAGGAGATGGTCGGGCTGGCCTTGGCTCCCCCAGGGTCTCGTGTTTGCTGAGAATCTGAGAATCACTGATGAGATGTGAGTATTACATAAAAGAACAAATGGGGAGCTTAAAAAAAGACAGTTCTATTATTTGTGTTTTCATAAAGGTATGATCTTACTGCAGCCAATTCTATTAAAATAAAAGGTTATAAAATTCAGTTTGTATATTTTTTATGGGATAACAAATTTTTTCAGTATAGTCTCTATCATACAAGCGTTCCCTTTATTTTCCCTTCTCAAACACCGTGTGTACTGGGCGCAGGCCAGATCGCGGCCGTTTGACCTTCAGGGCCCTGAGGAGGAAGGAGTGTGCTCCCGTGAATGGACCTTGGGAGCTGGGAAAGGGCAGGACTGCGTCCCTTCTGCGTGAAGCATTCCTGAGAGCCAAGGACAGCGCTTCTGACCCAGTAAAGGCTTGGAGCTGGGTGCACGAGGCTCTCCTGCCTGCCTGGCCAGGGGGGCCCATGCGGGAAGCCAGGCCCAGGGGGCCCGGGCCGCGCCACACTGGCTTCCTGCTCCTTTGTGCTCTACCTTGCTCCAAATTCAAGGTCCCCCCAGACAGGCTCTTCACCGCCCTCCACAAAACAGCCCCCAGAGCGAGAAGGAACGTGCTGGGGGTGAAGGTCACGTTTCTGTCCAGGATCCACTTCTGTTTCCTGGGCTTTGTGCCTCTCCTCCCTGGCGCCGTCTTCAGGCCGGATCTTGAGGACGGGGCGATGCAGTCTCGCAGCTCTGGAAGCAGAAGCGCAGGGAGCCGCTGCCCTTTGTTCAGTAAGAAGCACTTTTTGCCCCAGTCCCCAGACCCCTCGGGGGTCACCTCCTTTTTTAAATGGAGTAACATTGTTTCTGCTTATCAAAACTATACCCACTCAGGGTAGGAAAAAAATAAGAAAGAAAAACAGGTATATTGTAGGGATGAAAATCACATACATAAAGATCGGCGTATTTTTAGACGGGAGAACCGGGCAGGCAGGGAGACAGGCGCACACGGTGTTTTGCAACCTTGCATTTCCGACGGAGATGCTGGGGCCGTCACTTCCCGTTAGTTCTCTCTTCTCACTTCGCTGTCAACACAACATCTGACCTGCCGAGGGGGGTGGCTTGGATCTTGCTAAAAACAGAGTAATGATGCTCAGACAAAAGCGAAGTGCTTTAGGTCTATTTTGGTTTCTTTTAAGCTAAGCACAGATTTCTCTGGAAGGGAAGGAGCTGGCCGGTCTCCCTACGTGGAAAGCGTATAGCTCAGCGAGGCCCCCGCTTCTTGACCTCCAGACTCGCGCCTGGTTCTTGATGACAAAACACATTCCGTGCCCTTGATTGATTGAGCGGAGAAGCTGGGATATCGGAGGACGGCGCTCCGCCCGCGCCGCGTGCAGACCTGAGAGCTTGGCCTGAGCTGGTCTTGTGTGTGGAGAGAAGGTGAGGTGGGGGTCTCTCCCCCCTGCCACGAGCTCTGGGCCTGAGGCAATTATCCAGACCCATTCCCTGACCCATTTTCCCCGCTTTTATGTTTACCCTTGACCTCTGTTGTATTTGACTCGCACATCCGGGTTTTTACATTTGTTCTCGTGCTCACTTTGCAGTGTCTTTGGCTTCTGGTTGCCAAAGAGCTCAAGTTTTAGGGCTGGAAGCGGCCAGCCGGTCAACCTTCACGTCCCCCCCCCCCCCCCCGCCCCGCCCCGGCCTTGTCCCCTCCCTGTACACACAGGTCCCAGGCTATTCCGCTGTTCCCCATCAGCGCTGGGACTATAGTCCCCTCCTCTCCCAGTTCCTCCTGGCGTTCACCACCCGCAGGATGTCAGCGACACCCTCCCCCGGTTTTGTAGCTGGAAAATCAGACCAGGTTTCATGCATTTTTTGAGATTCATAAAACTCTTTTCAAGATTAAAGCATCTTATGTCGAGGTTCTGTGGAAAGCAGGAGATGTCCTTGCTTGTGAAGGATCGGACGCCGGAGATTGGAATTGCAGCCTCTCGTGGCCCTGCCGGTCACACACGGTGGGGATGAGATCACCCAGGTGAGAAATCGTGGGCCTTGAATTTCCAGCCCGTCATTAGTCATAGACACTCCTTACCTTCCAGCAGCCCGGAGCCACAGCTCCAAACGCTGATCTGGGACTCGAATAGAACCATCCATGACATACTGGAAGAGGGTTCTTTTAAATGTCATGATGCTATGAAATGATTCAAGCCCATTCTTGAGCCTTCCGGTTGGGGGTGGGCTGTTGCCAGCCCCTTTCTGGGTTTCACATGAATCACAGAATTTTGGACCCGAAATAGCCTAGATTTCACCTTCTTCCAGTTCCTCATGCCACGGAGGTGGAGGCTGAGGGCAGAGGAGGTAGAGGCTTTGCTACTGTCTGCGGGAACTGGTGCCCGGCTGGGGCCCAGAATGTGTGTGTCAGGACCCTCTGTCCGGGACATGGACCCCAAATGGCTTCTTGGTTCTGGGGTCACATTTGTCAAACAGGAGAGAGTAGAGTGTGTTTTGGCCGGAGTCAGAGGAGAGGGCGAGTCTTGCTCTGATGTAATTGGTGGAAGATTGGATGATTGCTCCGTCATGCTAATTCACTGGGTACAAATGTCGACTGAGGGCCTGCCATGCGGCCGGAATGGCAACATTAGAGGACAGCGTTGCCTAATATCTTTAGAGAAAATGTTTTCCAATATCCCTGGATCTGACTGGTTTTAAGCTCTCATCAGGGTTACCTGATCAAAAAATAGAGGCCCCGAACCCCTGCTTTCCCACTCCCCATGATTCAGTGGGTCTGGGCTGGGATTCAGCCCTCTTTATTTTTAAATAGTTTCCTGGCAATTTTGACGACCTCCCAGATTCGGGTTCCATGGGCACCTATATGACCTTCATTTAGAATATCAGACAAGGTGATTGCTATCCCAAGGCTACACGCACTTTGTAGGTGTAGACAGGAAATTGAGTCTCACACAGACTGAGCGGGTTTTCTCCAGGTCACAGGCTAGTTAGGAATGAATGGGTTTAAATCTGTTGAGGTAAGACTAGGGTCTTCCCAAGACTCTGCAGTCCCAAAGACTTCTGGTGCCTGTGGGGATATTTGGTCAACTCTGAGAGCTGGGAAAAGGAAGGTTTTAGCCTCCATCTGTGTTTTGGTGGATTTGCCCTGATTTTTAAGGGGGAGAATCCAGCTCAGTCAGATGTAAACTGAAATTAAGTCTTGGCATACTTGCTATGCGCTAGGTGAGAAAGATCTGGGATTTCATGCTTCATTCCGATGTAGAGAGGAACACAAAAGCCATCAGGATTTTGATATGGACTCCCGCACTGGGTCAAAGACCTGGGAAACCACAAAGAGACTGGGTATCTTCTAGAGTCCAAGCTGAGCTTTTAGATGAATAAAGCACAGCTGCTAGGTTTCCCTCTGCTATGGAAGGATCGTGCTAGCATCGGATCGGGCGTTCATACCAGACTAGGTGGGTTCACCAGTCTTGTGCATCCTTCAGGCTGGATATTATCATCCCGGTTTTAGATTTGAGGAAACTGAGGCCGGACTAGTTAGAGAATTGACCAGGGTTCCAGGAATGGAAAGCGATTCAGTCAAGATCTGGGGCCAGGCGCACCTGGCACCAAAGCCGAGAGGCACAGGGGAAGGCCCGCCTCTTTGCCTCCTGCCCGGCTTTATTAAACGGGTCCATGTGCGTCTCACTAACAGTGTTCACGGAGCAGGCACTGCGGTTGGGTTTGTGGGCCTTGCTAGGGCAGAAGGTCACAGTTCTGCACACGCTGTAAGTAAGCGACGTTTCCGGGGCGCCTGGGTGGCTCGCTGGTCGAGGGTCTGACTCTTGGTTTCCGGGTCGTGGGATCCAGCCCTGCCCTGGGCTCCACATGCAGAGGGGAGTCTGCTCGGGATTCTCTCTCTTCCTCCGCCCCTCCCCCTGCTCTCTCGCTCTCTCTCAAATAAATACATAAAATCTTTTTTTTTTTTTTTAAGCAATATTTCCCGAGTGAAAAATAAAGTACGGTGGGCAGCGTGCCTCCACGCATAGGCACTTGTAGCTTTTACTGGTTTGCACATGAAACTATATCAAGAGAAGAATAAACTGCTAAGAAAATAAGACGAATTCAATAAGAAACTGTATCACTGAAATTAATCCCCCCCCAGGGTATTCCCTGAAAAAGAAAAGAAAAGAAAACCTGATACTGTGGAGGATACTCCACGCACCCCCCCCCCCCCCCCATCTTTTGTAATAACGTCAGTGATTTTTCTGAAGCTTTTGCCGCCTTTTCAAAATCTGGAAGAAACCCCGGGGGGGTCAGTTGCTTTAATTTCGAGCATGTAACAATAAAAAGCTTTTTTCAACATTAATTAAATTGCCGTAGTTTCATTTGTAGGATTGACTGATATCACCCATGTATTGAATGAGCGCCATAAACTCTGGAAAGCTGAATTGTGGTAACCATAGTAACGAAGAAGGGGGCAATCTCGGTTTCCGCATCTCGGGAAGCGCGGCCAGAACGCGCTGAGGAAGTTTGGCCCGTCGGTCACGCCGTAGGTCGCGATGCATGCTGGGTGTTGGCAACATGGCGTCCTCCTTGGTGTGCTGATGAGAGGAGTTTCACTGTAGCTTCAAACCAGAGGGCACAACTCTCCGGACCGCACAAGCCCGCCCTGCCCGTCTCCCTCGCGCCTCCGTGTCGCGCTCCTCTCAGGACGGGTCTCGGGCTGGCGAGAGCCGCGGCCCCGCAGGCCAGCCCCGGCCAGGCCGCGCGGATCCGGGGCTGAGGAGCCGGCTGCGGGCGGGCACGATGGGCCGGGGCTGGCTCCGGGTGCGGCAGCTCCGGCGAGTGCGGGACCCGCAGGGCTGAGAGCGGCCGCGGGAGCCCCGGCGCGCTCCGAGCCGCTTCCCGTCGGCCGGAGACCTCAGCCTCGTCGGCGAACCGGCGCCGAGAGCGGGCGGCCTTCCCGTCCTCGGAGCGGCGGAGGCGTTGGAGGCCGGAGGAGGGTCGCCGTGAGGCCTCAAGCCCCTCGCGCCTTTGACAGCTCCGCGCGACGCCCCCGCTGGGACGCGCGGCCCGGGGTCTGCGGGCGCGTGTCTGCCGAGCCGCTGGGCCGGCGCCGCCGCCCGCCCCGCGCCTGCCCCCGCGCCGCGCCTGCCCCCGCGCCGCGCCTGCCCCCCGCGCCGCTGCCCGCGCCGAGTTCCAGGGGCCCCGACCTCCCGCCCGAGCGGGGGTCTCCGCGCGCCGCCGCTGTCCCGGTTAGTCGCCGGTGCCGGCGCGCGCGAGTGTTTAAGGCTGGAGGTCCTCGAGCGCCTGCTGCCGAGGACTCCGCCACCCCCTGCCCCGCTGATGGAGTCCGAGATGCTGCAGTCCCCTCTGCTGGGACTCGGGGAGGAAGACGAGGCCGACCTCACGGACTGGAACCTGCCTTTGGCCTTTATGAAGAAGAGGCACTGCGAGAAAATCGAAGGCTCCAAGTCCTTAGCGCAGAGCTGGAGGATGAAGGACCGGGTAAGTGATCCGGGCTGCGCCCTTGGGCCTCGCGAGTTCTGTCCACGAAGAAAGTTCAGGGCCAGAGGAGCGCCCTTGGGAAAGCGGCGCTGTGTCCCCAGCCACATGTTGCAATGGGCTGGGCAGCGCGAGTGCCGTTTCACACGCGTTCTTGGTGGTGGATGGAAAAGGGGTGTTGGGGTCGGTAGCTGCTGGCCGCATAGTGTTACTTTAACTCAAACAGCTTTCGTTCGGACAGCAAAAGTCCGCCGAGTTCCAGCGTCCAGCCCGGCGAGTGTTCCCTCGCTCTGGTGTACTTAGCGCTGTTGGCGCCGGAGCAAGGACACCTTGGGCTAGATTACTTGTGCCCACGTGGTTAGCCTGCCCGGGTTCCTTTTTTTTTGGTTCAAGCTCTGTGAATGGCTGTGCTGGGAAACAACATTACGGGGGAAGGTTTAGCTGGTAACAAATTAATGCAAAGTTATTTTAAAGTTACAAAGAACTTGATCCTAGCCTTCCACACGGCTTGTCTTGCGTCCAGACTCTTCCTCCTTTTATGTGGTGTCCTGGGGCTGTGGCGTGGAGACAGGATTTTTGCCACCGTTGCGTTACAGGATGGTGGGTTGGAGCGTGCGTCCTGATTTTAGGGGGTCTCCATGGTCCTGGGAGTGGGAACAGTGACTCCTAAGCAGCTAGTAGGAAGGAAATGAGCCAGTTTTGGTGAGCCTGTCCTTAACTAACCTCTGTCTACCTCCTGGTCTCTAAAGTAAGAAGGTGGGGACCTGCTCCTCTGTGCACACTTCAAATTTGTCTTTTTGTCATTTATTTTCTCCTTCAAGACTGCCTTTATTTAAACATTTCAGTGGTATAAGAAAGGGAGTTGGTGTTACATTCCAGTGTGATTGCTCTGGACTGAAGAACGTCCTTGGGGAGATGACTGTTTCTCGTAAATGATGTTGAACGTAGGTAAGATCTCCGTGATGGTAATTCTGCTTGGTCGCTAGTAACCAGTCCTTCTGTTACTGACTTGCCTTAGGAAAATTTGTTCCATCCAGAGGTAGTTTGAGGAGCAGAGGAGATAGTCATTGGAAGAGATTGTATGAAGTGTGTCTTACGGACATGTTTAGTACTAACTCCTAGTTCAAAGCTTTTGTGCTCGCTATGCTTATATGAAAAGAAACTTATTGTAAAGTAGTTGTCTAATAATTTTTTTTCCCCCATTCTCCTATTTGGAGGACATTTTTTTCTTTCTTTCTTTTGAAATGTGGTTCCCTCTGCTACCCTGTACCGAATTTCAAACTGTTCAAACTGATTAATGGATATATTTTTGACCTTTTAATTAAAACATTAATTTGTGAATGATCAGCATTCCCTGATAAGCTCATCATAGGTTATTAAGAGAAAAGTTCTGAATCTGAGTAATTACTGAGGCCCTTCCTTAGGAAAGAGCCAGGGGAGGACGTTGGCTGTGTCTGACCTTTGCAAGGTGTTCAGTGAGGAAGAAAATCAGAAGCTGATATTTTCAGGTCGGTTTGTGAGAGCTTGGCATCCTAACAGGCCTTGTCCTCTCTTCCTCAGACTCAGCCCCAGGGGACCTTTCTGCACCCCTGCCAGGGCAAAGGTTGCAAACCCAAATGATGCTCACAGCTGGGAGGTAGCGTAAGCGAAGGGAGTGGGCCAGATAGAAGAAGGCGGCACAGGGTCAGAGATAAGTGGCAGCTGACAGTGACTTATGTCTGGTTGTCTAGAGGGTGGGCTCCGGAAAGCACAGCCACAACGGCTGAAGGGGCAGGCGGGTTCCAGCCGGGTCTTGTCCTTTCTCTCTTCTGCTTGGAGAAACCAGAGACTTTTTTTTTTTTTTTTTTAAAGATTTTATTTATTTATTTGACAGAGATCACAAGCAGGCAGAGAGGCAAGGCAGAGAGAGAGGAGGAAACAGGCTCCCCGCTGAGCGGAGAGCCCGATGCGGGACTCGATCCCAGGATCCTGAGATCATGACCTGAGCCGAAGGCAGTGGCTTAACCCACTGAGCCACCCAGGCGCCCCCCCTTTTTTTTTTTTTTTTAAAAAATGAGACGCCTTCTGGTTTAAAACTGTTGGCACTCTCTCAGATGTTCTAAATCACGAAGGGGTCCGACACTGCAGGCTACACGAGCCCCATTTGTGGGGCTGGTTCTCACCGGTGGGTCGCCTGGGTGTGACTTTGCTCTGTTCCCACAACACCAGACAGCCACTCCGATTCTAGGAATCTTGAGCACGCAGGCATCCGGGCCAGGCTGTCTCCCCTGGCCCCTCCCACGGTGTGGCGGGGCAGCCTTAGGGTAAAGTGACATGCGTGGGCCAGGCGTCCCGGAGTAGGCCCTATGCATTCTACTCACCTTGGTGAGCCATGGACTGCCCAAACCCAGACTCAGCCTTTACTTCTTTCTGTGACCACGTGTGATTCTTATCTTGTGTGTATGTTAGTGGTGACCTACTGGTGCCTGTTGAGTGAAGTTGTTAAGGATTCCTAAAATCGGCATCTTCACTGAAGTTGACTGATGGCCCTAAAAAGTGTTCTGCCACTCAGCGTTCGGCATCTTTGCTGAGAGCTCCCGCAGCTGCCCACTCTCGTGGGATTCCCACTATTTTTCTTTGGGATCAGTGCTGGTTTTCCAGTGCCAGCATAATTGCATTTTAATTCCTAAGCTGTTGTTGGTTTAATACGCTGTTATCAAGTTAGTTTGTTGTGTGGTGAGTTCTGTGTAGAGTGAATGATTTGTAGACGCGTCAGTAGCACCTTGGGCTTGTCATTGGCAAATAACTAGCCTTACATAAGCTACAGCTCGGAATGAATCATCTGCAGGCCTGATAGGTCTGCACGGCCCCGTTTGTGTTTTGCTGTGATACTTCATGGTTGGCCCCCAGTTCGTTCTCCCACTGGAAAGTGGGCCTGTGGGAACGGTTGGTCTCAGATGGGTCTTTACCACACGTGTGGGACAGAATCAGGGACACTGGGGAGCTGTTGCCCTCAAAACCACGGACATACATGCTGCATTACACGTGTGTAGGGGACATAGGTATAAAATGATGAGCCGTTTCCCAGACGGGTCTCTGAGCTGATTATCCCCTGGGTTTGTAAGCCGTGCTTTGACGTAGCCGTGGAGGAAGCCGCATGGGTGCCTCGGAGTCACGCAGGGACAGTAGAAGGCTCGCCCCACAGTGCTTGCTCCCCTCGCGTCCTCTGTCAGCTGCTCCGCTTAGGCTCCCTGCTAGGCCTTGAGACCGCCCTCCACAGGCCACCCAGGTTGCTAAATCTGAAAATCGCGTCTCTATCTCTTGTGTGACCTCTCCGCGGCGTCCGCTGTGGGCCACTCGCTCCCTCCCGAGACTCTCACCCGCCTCCGCGTCTCCCCAAAAGTCCGGGTCTCCCTCTGGGGTCTCATCCCTCCTCCTCAGACCTGTTTGCTGGCGGACAGCGATCTCGGTTCCTCCCGCTGTGCTGTGTAGGCCCCTCACCAGTGGGTCGTGTTCACGCACGAGCGACTCGGCCCCGCGCCGGCCTCACTTCTGACCTGGGCCTGGAGCTCCTGGATGCCCGCTCTGCCGCGGTGCGCTCCGCCCCAGCACGCGGCCACGGCTCACGCTGTCCACCCCGGATTTCCCCTGCCTTCTTCCCTCCTCCCCTGCTCGCGGCCCTGTCCGGCTCACGCGTAGAGCCTCCAGCCCTGCCTCCCAGTGCAGCTTCCGTGGGGCTGCCGCGCTCGGTCTCTGCCCAGCGCAGCCCAGCGCCCGCGGCTGCCGCCTTCTGTCTGGACAACCAGACCCGCTCGCCGACCGGACTCCCTCCACGCACTCTGCCCGCAGCCGGTTCTTCACGCGGTGGCCGGGGCGGGGGGGGGTCTTTCCCAGGTGGAAGCCGATCCTGTTCCTGCCGGGCTGGTCCTCTCCCGGCTTCGCGGGTGCTTGGAGGAGAACGCGGGTTCCTCACCCGGGTACGCAAAGCTTCCTGATCTGGCCCTGCCTGCCTTTTCTGCTTCCTGGATGGAAAGGCCTGGAATGCTCTTTCCTCGGCTCTTTGCACCCCTGGCTCTCTCGGTCGTCCACTCTCAGCTGCCGGCTCACTTCCTCAGAGAGGCCTTCCCGGATTACCTCACCTAAAGCAACTCCCGAGCCACTCATGGTCACTCTCGCTTTCTCTGGATTTTTCATTATATCCCAACTCCTGGAACGGAGGTTTTTTTTATTATAAAGCAGGGACCTCATTTATGGACAGTGCTGACACATGATAAAGATGGACTGAAGAAAAAATGCGTAGTTTGCAAAGGGCTCCCACAGACGCTGTGTTCTCCAAGGCCGCCCGCACCTTACCTGGTTGGGAATGATTGTCCCCATGGGATGAGGAGATGCGGCCTTAACTCCGCGGCTTGCCAAAGGGACCTAAGCTGCAGGGCCAGCGACCAGGGAGGTGCACTCGGGAAACAAGGCCTAGAACGGGGTCACAACGTTCCACTGACAAGTCCACATTTTGTGGCCTCGGAGTCTAAACCCAAGTGTGTCTGGGAGGCTGCTGGGATGGCGGTGAGGCAGAAAAGCAGGGGACAGTGC
>NC_081572.1:1924884-1955778 GCF_022355385.1 Mustela nigripes | reverse complement strand
CGGTGCGCGGCTCGGCCGCTCCTGCGGTGCGCGGCTCGGCCGCTCCTGCGGTGCGCGGCTCGGCCGCTCCTGCGGTGCGCGGCTCCGCCGCTCCTGCGGTGCGCTCCGGGCTCCCCTGACCCTTATTTCAATGACAGTATAAGACAGGGGCCCCCAGCTGCCTTAGTCGGTGGAGCAAGCGACTCTTGATCTCAGGGTCATGAGTTCAAGCCCCACGTTGGGTGTAGAGATTACTTAAAAATAAAATCTTAAAAAAAAAGTAATAAGGCAGGGGCGCGCTGGGCCGGCCGGGGAGCCCAGCTGCACCTGGCTCGCTAACCAGCAGCTCTGGGCACTCAGGCTTGGGTCTTTGGCAGAGATGTGTCTCGAAAATGGACAAAATGAGCTGTCGCTTCAAGGAAAAAGACTGACAGGATTTGTTGCGAGGGATGAAATTTGAGTTTTCAGGTGAAAGGCGAGAATTTTGGAGAACCCGTGTCTGCTGCCACGAGCTTCCCAGCTTCCCACACCTTAGGACTCTTCCAATGAGACCATGGGGGCAGAAGGAATAGGAATTTTTTTGTATTTGAAATGTACAAGGACGTTCATCTGGGACATCTGCATAATTCAGTAAGCTGGTGTTTCCAGATGACTGACCCGTGGTATCATAGAATCATCCGTGGGTAAAAGATTCACTGAGAGTGAGGCCAGTGCGGTTGGCCCATGGCGGTGGCTTTGGCTACATCAGGTATCCTACTTTGTGTTCTGTTCAGATAGATTGCTGCTAACCTTTAAGAAACTGCAATTTTCTGAGTTTTGACATGGTCTGAGAGAAGAATATTCTCAGTAATTTGGATCTATTGGTACATCTTTGTGAGGTCAGAGTTTGTGTGTCTGCTTCGACCAAACAATGCGTCATATCAGATGGAAACAGTCTGAGGTCCAGCTGTCTTCTGGGAAAGCAGATACTAAAGAGATTTGCAAAAAACTGTCACTTGTCTAACAATTTTTTAAAAAGATTTTATTTATTTATTTCACAGACGAGATCACAAGGAGGCAGAGAGGCAGGCAGAGAGAGAGGAGGAAGCAGAGAGCCCGATAGAGCAGAGAGCCCAACATGGGGCTCGATCCCAGGACCCTGAGATCGTGACCTGAGCTGAAGGCAGAGGCTTAACCCACTGGGCCACCCAGGCGCCCCACTGGTCTAACAATTTAAAAAAATATTTTATTTATTTATTTGACACAGAGAGAGACACAGCGAGAGAGGGAACACAAGCAGGGGGAGTGGGAGAGGGAGAAACAGGCTCCCCACTAAGCAGGGAGCCTAATGCAGGGCTTGATCTCAGAACCCTGGGATCATGACCCAAGCCAAAGGCAGACACCCAATGATTGAGCCACCCAGGCACCCCAACAATTTTTTAAAAATACGGTTATTTTTCATAGACCTATCTATTTAAATATATAATGAGTTTATAATTTTTAAATGAATCAATAAAGAAATACATTGCTTTTATTTTTCCTTATTGGCTTTACCCTCTAACGTGGAAAGTGCTGATAATGTTGCTTATAACATAAGCTCTTTGGGAGTCTTCAGTAATCTTTGAGCATAAAAGTGTCCCATCACCAAGAGTTTGAGACTCGTTGGTGTAGTTAGAAGAAAGTGGGCGTCAGACTTAAATTAGGAAGCAGGGCTTGAGGATATCAGGTGGTTGGCCAAAAATACCAAGCAGAGAGGACCAGAGATTAGGTAGCAGGCCTAGAAGGGATCTGTTCGTCCCTTTCATCCTGGAGCTTGTGTTCATAAAGACCAGTCACCGGATCCGTGACTGCACGGCCATCATCAGGGCCTCCTGCTGCCCGGGACTCCCGGCGTGTGTCCTGGAGGGGGTCACTCTGCTGTTCACTCAGTAGCGTCTTGTCCTGGGAGTGAAGGAGCATCCTTCCAAGTATGGCAGGGGAAGGTGGCCAGAAGTCGTCACTTCAGGACGACAAACATGTGCTGCTCTATTACAGGGTGCTATGCTCTCTAGAACCCTAGGATCTAGCAGGACAGACAGGCCCGTCAACACCAAGCTGTAATACACTGTTACGTGGGTTCACAGGTGAGAAAGGCATGATCATAGAGAAAACTTGCGTTTATATTAAATCAGTCAGTTATTGGCATTGAACCGCATTTATGAGATGCAAATCAGTCCCGCTGACCCAGCGCGGGACTCTCAGCGACGAGTGACTGTTGGCCTGACGGTGGGGAGCTGCTTGTGGGTCTCCAGGGGGCAGCAGCACACGGGGTTTGTGATTCAGAGGATCTTTTTGACCGTGGGTGGGTTTGGAGGGGTGGTCCGGGAGGTGGGAACACCCGCCGGAGAGGGGAGTTGCGGGAATGCAGGTGCGAAGCGGGGCCCAAAGCCAGGCAGCCGCAGTAGGAGGGTGGCCGCGAGGAGGTGGGGTCTAGGGTCTGGTCCCGTCTTGTGGGTTACAGAGTGGGCGGCCAGTGCGGCCACCAGCCTCTGCACTTGAAGCGTGTGAACTTGCCATTGGCACTCGTCACGGGAGGCTCAGGAGCCACAAAGCGACCATCTACAGAGACTTTTTTTTTTAACCTGCTTTAAAAAATGTGCCGTGTTCCATTTTGAACAACGTGCTGTGGAAGAGTCCTGAAATGGATAAGAACATTTCTCCTCATTATCACCTTGTAGAATTCTAAAGCTGGAGTTTTAACAAGGTGGCGTGTGGATTATATATAGACGGTGTCTCCAGGTTTCTGACTCTTTTCTCCTTCTCTTCCGAAGCCATGAAGAAAGGACTTGGGCTGTCTACCATGCTTGTTTCAGGAGAGCTGAAGTTTGACACCTTTTCTTTCTGGGAGTCTCGTTAGATGCGTGGAAGATGCCATCCCAGGAGATGTTTGATATGATAATTAATGCTTTAATCATGTTCTTGAGTCGCAACTTGTCCGACGGTGCCGCTGTGCGGGGGCGGGGAGCGCGCACGCCCCCAGGCCGCCGTGGAGAACTTGGGCTCCTTTGACCGCCCCCCATCAGTTTGATTTCTTGACTTGCAGTGTTTTCTGTCCCTAGGTTCTGGTATGATGTCAAGCTAAAGAAACACTGTAAGGCCGGGACAGTGGCTCCCTCCGCCCTTTACCCAGAGTCGCCGGCTGTTTGCATCTTCTTCCCCTTCGTGGTCGCTCCCCGCTTCCCTGTGTCAGGTTGTGCTCCCTCCGCGAGCGGCTGAGGCCTAAGTCGAAGGCTCTGTGCGCCCTCGTGCCGTCACGTGTGTGGCTCTGTGAGCAAGGACTGTCTTCCGCAACCAGTGCACGGTCGCAGGGTGGTGAAAGTCCGGGCATCGGTCATCGGTACCTCACTGTTATTGATGCACGTTCATGTCCCCGTGTTGGCGTTTGTCCCAGCAGTGCCCCTTTCTTAGCAGTTTCTGCCCTCCCCGCCGCCCCTCAGGGCCACTCCGCTCACTGCCTTTAACGGTCTTGTCTGTGCAGCCTCCTTTGATCGAAGGGAGTTTCTCAGCCTTTCTTAGAATTTCTTGCCCTTGACAGTTTTTTCTTGTGGTAAAACGCACTAAGGTCTGTAGTGCGTTAATCCTCGGTAAGCGCGCCGCGCGGTGGCGTCGGATCCGTTCGCTCCCCATGCGCCCGTCCATCCTCCGCCCCCCAACTTCACCGCCCGCCGGCCAGCTCCCAGCCCCCGGCGGCACACGTCCTGCTGTCTCTGAATGCCTTGACCTTGGTATTCTTCACGGGTGCCGGAGGTTACTTTGTAGAACGTCCTCAGGCTGGGTTTGCCCCATCCTAGGCAGGGTCAGGGTGTGCGTCCTGGGTCACAAAGCAGTTGAAGCCACGTGCAGTGCGCAGAGCATCGTGTCGGAGAGCTCGCGGTGCCGGGGGGCGCCTGGGCAGCTCTTCGTCTCTGCCCACCTCATGACTTCAGGGTTGTGGGAATGAGCCCCACGTTGCTGGGCTCCGTGCTCAGCAGGAGTCCATCTGAGAGTCTCTCTCCCGCTCCCCCTGCCCTTCCCATGCTGTCTCTCTCTCTCTTAAATAAAGAAATAAATCTTAAAAAACAAAAAACAAAAAACAAAAAGAGGGGCGCCTGGGTGCTCAGTGGGTTAAGCCGCTGCCTTCGGCTCAGGTCATGATCTCAGGGTCCTGGGATCGAGCCCCATGTCGTGCTCCCTGCTCAGCGGGGAGCCTGCTTCCTTCTCTCTCTCTCTCTCTGCCATTCTGCCTGCTTGTGATCTCTGTCCAATAAATAAACAAAATCTTAGGAAAAAAAAAGCAAAAACAAAAGAAAGCACATGCTGTGGCTTATTGTTGTCTCTGGTTCCACGGCCCCAGGTTGGGGCGCACAGAGGGGAGTTTCTGGGTTGATAACCCTGGCACTTGGGGCAGCAGACCTGCTAAGGGTTAATATGTACTCACATTGTGGTTGGAGGCACACTCCGCATCCAGTGACGTGCCCAGACCCTAGCTAGTAGAATATGCTATTCCACGTGAGTTCCAGGTGCCTCCGTGCTGGGACGGACTCATCATGCCCGTTTGGGACCTTGCCCTTTCTGGGCCAAGCCTGGCGTGTGTATGAGCAGACACGGGGTGTGGGTGTGGCCCTGGAGGAGTTTGTTTGTGATCTGAGAAAAATGGCATTCTTAAGCAAAATCAAAGCAGAATACAATGATTATGTATCTGCACTTGAGTCACAAGTTAGTGATTTCAGGAATTCTGTTGGCCGGACATTTCTCCTGTGTCTGCATGCCCAAGGCGCTCGGCTGAGCCCCGAATGCAGTGCCGAAGGATGAATGGAAGTGTGCGCGGGTCGGGGTGGGGTGTGGAGAGGGGAGAGGGGAGTTAGGTCGGAAACCGCTCATTTCTAGAACTCAGTAATTCAGCGAATGTCTGTCTAGTGCCTTCTGTGCCAGGCAGGGTGCGAAATGTGGGTGATTCATTGCTGAACAACTCCTGCTTTTAGGGCGTTTACCAGTTTTGGGGGGAAGATGCGTTGACTCAACGCCGGAGGTGGGGTGCTGGGCCGGTGGTGGCTGCACACGGAGTGCGGGAGAGGCCTTCTGGAAGACTGGCACTCTGAGTCAGAGCCTGGAAGGGCCCCGAAGGTTGCCAGGCAGAGAAGGGAGAGGGTGTGAGGGCCAGGCCCAGGAGCCAGGGTGCGCAGAGGTGGGGGGGCGAGAGCGTGGCCTCTGGGGAACAGCCCTTCTCTGAGGCTGGGCCTCCTGGTACGGGTTTCCCTCCGTGCTTCCTAAGGCGACAGCTGGCCACCTGCCCCCGGCCACCTGCCTGCTGTGTTTTCCCTCTGTCGCTGCCGCCACCCTAACACCAGGTTCTGTATTTGGTGTGTCAGCCCCACTCAACCAGGGACTTGGTTTTGTTCACTGCCGCACCCCGACTTCTCACGCAGTGCTGCTTGGTAGGAGGTCCTCAGTACTTACCGATCAGGCGACGAGTCGGGGCCGGGACAGTGCTGGGAGACATGGTCAGGGCCTCTGCACACGGACGGGTGGACAAGGCAAGTCCTGACAGGCTTCACAAAGCCCTGGGAATTTGGGTTTTGTTTTAAGGATGATTAAGAAATGTTTTAAAGCAGGGTAGTGACATAATTGGGATTTTAGAAAGATTTCACTGGCTGCAGAATGAGAGAGAGAGACAGGATGGGAGTGTGTGTCGTGCACAACCCTGTGTGTGTGTGTGTGTGTGTGAATGGGGAGAGGGCATGGGTCAGGAGCCCGTGGAGGGTGTGGGGAGGCGGGAGCCGAGGAACGCTGGCTGCCACTGAGCCAGGCCAGTGCCAGGGAGGCGTGGGCGGCCCCGAGATCCCCCTGGGGCAGGGAATGGTGGCGCTCGGCCACCGACTGGGTGCAGGAGGTCGTAGAGGGACTTGCAGGCTCCGGCTGGATGTAGGAGAGAGAGGGGGCGAGCTCCTGTGGGCATTCGGGAAGGTAGAGAACAGGCGCCTCACTCCGGAGATTGGAGAGCACTTCCTTGAAGGAGCGTTTCAGAGGGAAATGTTGCAAGTGCTGCTTAAGATGGGTCCCTGGCCCCCTGGCCTCTTGGGTGTCTGGCCCGCATTCATCCCCCCTACGCTACGCGTCCTCACGCCCTGGCTGCCGGTGGGAGCCCCGCGGCGAGTGCCGTTCAGCTCGCTGTGCTCTTGGATCTCTTCCTCTTTCCTCCTCGAGAGTCGAGAGTGGATCAGAGACACGGGAGCCTGAAAGCACCGGCAAATGTAAATTAGACGTTTCCTTTCTCTGCACCCTCGGAGCCCTGGCTCAGGTTCAGAATTAGTTTCTGTAGAGCCGGGAGCCGCTCTGAGATGCGCGTCGTCCTGTGTTTCTCTCCCGCATCCGTGTCCCGAATGCCCCGGCGTGTTCGTGCGCGTCCTTCCACGTTCCGCCGCGTGGTTGATCGCCGCGCCCGGGACTGCCCTGCGCCGGTCCCGTCTGCTGCCGGCCTGGCCTCGGGGTGGTGGCGCCCGGCTCAGACCTGCAGTGGGGCTCAGGCCCCCTCAGAGAGCTGCCCCCGTCTCTCCCGTCGCGCACACGGCGGCTCTCCGGAGAAAGCGCCATGACCCGGTCCGCAGGCAGGATGCCCCGGGGGTGTCACCCTTGAAACAGAACTTTATCCCGGGCGTGGCTTTAGTACTGGAAAAATATTTTAGCATTTTTATCAGACAAACTGAGTTCCTCGAAAACTTGTTTTCCTTCTGAGTACACAAATAAACACATGTCGTTGTAAAATTTTTAGAAAATAGAGAAAAACATAATGAGAATAAAAATTATATAAAATCCCACATTGGCACTGATAATATTTTGGCGTGATTTCCACTTCTGTGTCATCCCTCTTCCCCTTTCCTGCGACCGAGATTGTACCGTATGTGTCCCTGCAGGACCATCTTGAATTCCCCATTTGTGATATCCTTACGATTGTAGGATTTAGAGCATAATGATAAACACTCAGGGAACCCCCGTGACGCCCAACAACTAGATCAGCACTAACACTGTCCCAGCCACCAGCTTTAACATCTTTTCTGCTTCTGGGACGTCCTTGACTTCTGATGGCTCTCAGCTTGCAAGTTTTCGACTTTACGACGGTGTGACAGGGATACGTGCTCAGTAGAAACCCTCCTCGCGATTCCGAATGTGCATCTTTTCCCGGGCTGGTGTCCATACGTGGTCCGACCCTCTCTCGTGATGCTGGGCAGCGAGCAGAGCCCCCCGTGAGCCCGCAATCAGCAGGGTCACACAGCCCATACGGTGACAGCCATCCCGTCCCCACACGGCCACCGCTTGTCACCCTCTGTGCAGTGTTCACCAAGTGCCAGGTGGTCAGCGCTCTGTGGTAAGAGAGGCTTCGTGCAGGCCGGCTGTAGGCTGCTGGAGTGCCCTGCACACGCGGGGCCGGGCTCGGCTGGGCTCTGGCCGTAGGGTAGGTTGTGATATGGGTTTCTTAGGATTTAATGCCACTGTAAGTTGAAGAAGATCTGAACTAGCTTTGTTTTAAGTCGTACCTGGCTGTGTCAGGAGTTGTCTGGGGTTTTGCATATCAACAGCCCCTTTCCTTACCGGACAGCCTGTGAGCAGGTGCATTCGTGGTTGAGTTGGCTGAGGCCTGACCTTAGATGATTTGCCCACGCAGGGCCCCGGGGCTGGGGTGGGAGAGAGGGCGAGCACTGTTGGGCTGGCTGGCCGTGCTCACCCATTGTTTGCTGACTTGCTGACGATCCAGTGAGCTCCAGTCTCTTGGCGGGAAAGAAGAGGGAGTGTGAGCTGGTCCAGAACTCTGGAAGCTCTGTAAAGTCGTGCACGCAGCGACCTGCTCAGCGGGTAAGATCGATCACGTTGAGTTGTTTAACTCGGGGTTGCAGACTGTGTTATCCCTCGGCGGAGAGGAGCGGGGTGACGGGGAGCTAGGGAGGGGTTTTAGAAGAGTGGTCCAGTTGAGGAAGGCTTCTGGAGGAGGCGGGACCCAAGCTGGACTTGGAGTTGGGTTTGACCAGCCAGAATGTGGAGGGAGGTGTGTGGAGGGCATCTGTCGTCGGTGACAGGAGGGCCTTTTAGAGCACAGCGGGGTAGTGCCGGTGGCTGCAGAGGCGAGGTGGGGGGCACTGGCTGTGGCGGGCATCGCCGTGCTTTGGGTGCCCGGCAGGAGGCATGACCCTTTTCTTCATTAGGGAGGCGTGGGGAGGGGTGAAGGCCATGGGGGGAGCAGTTTGGATTGGCGCATATCCAGGGACCGTGTGCTCGGGGTCTCCGTCCTAGTGTTTTTATCCGTATAGGGGGCCTATGGCCACCTCTGGCAGTGTGGATGTGGGGATTTCATGGGACGGTGTTTTGTGGAGCCCTGATGGCTGCTGACGCCTGGCCCGGTGTTCCTGTTCTGAGGGGTGGTAGCGTGTGCACCTACGCTTTCCTCCGCATGCCTCCTGTTGCATAGCTACTAATGAGCTCCATCCCATTTTGGTGCCATAGCTTAAATATCAACTATTTGGAGGAAAAAGAGTGAAAATTGCCCCCTGTCGAGGCAGCAAGCTGTGCCTGCAATTATCATCCATTGGTAAGGGCAGAAGCTGTTCAGGTGACCACCCTCCTGCGAGGAGCTCCAAACGGGGCAGTTTTGGATTTTCTGTTTTCTTTAACCTTTCCCAGCGATGCCAGCCCCTTTCCCTCAAAGGTGTGAGCTCTCCTGGGCTCTGTGCTCTGCCCGAGTGTGTTTATGTGAGGTGCTGGTAAATGTTGTGGCTGAATCTAAAGCTTACACTTCCTGTAAATCAGTGCTTGTGAACGTTCCCGAAAATGATAGATTCTTGCGAGCCGCCGTGGCCGGTGTGAGGTGTTCAGTAACAGCTCTCTCGTTTTTCAAGTTCATTTC
Source organism: Mustela nigripes (assembly GCF_022355385.1). Classification (NCBI taxonomy): domain Eukaryota; kingdom Metazoa; phylum Chordata; class Mammalia; order Carnivora; family Mustelidae; genus Mustela; species Mustela nigripes. The sequence goes on along the minus strand of NC_081572.1, from coordinate 1,946,909 downwards.
ATTCAGAATGGGTATTTTTGTAAAAACAGTTCTGGGAGTCTCCCGGAACAGGCTGGGAAGAAGAGGTCACCGTCACTGCTCCCTTCTTTTCTAGTAAAGGTGCTGCGGAGGTAACGTGAAGCGATCCCGGCAGGACCTGGCCTGTGAGGCGCGCTGCGGAAGTCTCTGGACACGCGCAGCGAGGCCCTTCCCCGCCGCTGGTGACGCCCTGACTCTTACTGCGCTGCCTTTCCCTCGGGTGGGCTCGCTGGCCCGGGGCTGTCCTGGGTCCCAGGAGAAATGAGCCCAGCAGGAAGTACTTTAGCTCTCCTGGAGCCCCACTGGGAGGAGGGGCGTGGGGGCTGACCCAGAAGTCGAAGGCCTGGTGCTGACCCCTGGACTTCGGAACTGCGCCTGAAGCCACATTTCTGTGACCTCGATCTGGTCCTTTGTCTCCTGGGGCTGATCGCCGGGCCTCCTCTCCCTGTGCAGCGACCCCTGCTCGCCCACCAGCGGGGCTGCCTGTTCCTGAGTCCAGAGCTTGCGTTTCTTCCATGAGTTCCGGTTTGCTTCGTGTTCTCCTGAGTGTCAGCTTTGGGTCCCTGACCGGCTCTCCCTGGTCTCGGGCTTGCCGGGTCCCGTCCCGCAGCGTGGCGTGTCGGGCAGTGAGCCCTGCGCGGTCTGGGCTCCGAGCGCTGCGTCTGCTCAGATGCTCTCCCAGACCCCAGGTGCCAAAAGACATGCCAGACTGGGCTTGGAGAGTGCCTGATCCTCTTGGCCACTGCTCTGGTCCCCGTCCCTGACACTCATCTGTGTTCCTCCGCCGGGAGTTGGCTCTGCTCTTGCTTACCGCGCCTCCACGGGGATGTGCTTGATTAGGGCACATTGGCTAGTGCCCTGTGAGTGTCTTGAGTTACTACACAGAACTCAGAGGACCCTAATTTATGATCCACTTTATTGCTTTATTTAAGCACTGAGAGTTTTCACGTAACTAAATGTATTTGCACTTCAGTAAATTTATTGAGAAATAGTTGCCGGATTATGCCTGATGATATCTCTTCTCCTTTAAGAAGAATTTCATGCTGAGTAGATTAAGGTCGATTCTGTAGATTATTTTTATTCTTCATTTGATGGCTTCAACGTAGAGATGTGTTGGGTTAATATGTCCACAAATGGCCTGATTTTAAGGAATTGTCTTCATCGAATTATGAGCCTCTTTTAAATCCAGGACTAATAAATCCAAGCTAATGTAGGAAACTGGCATTTTCAGGTTATTCCACTTCCCTGTAAGAAGATTCGTGGCAGCACTCACTCGCTCTCTGAGTGTCTCCTGAATGGTTGCGGGCAGCCTCGTGTCCAGCAAGAGGGACCCGGTTGAATTAGGCACATTGTACCCTGGATTCTTCACCGCTGCTGAAGGCAGCGAGATCTTTCTATGTGTGCTCTCAGGGGAAGGTTTTCAAGACCTGTTACTAAATAACTAAAAATAAACCCTGATGTAAACCCGCCATCAAGGCATGTAACAGACTATATGCTACAGTCTTGTCTGTGTCCTTAAAAAGCTGTGTGTTCATGTAACAATACGTGCTTATCTGTGTAAAACATTTACGGAGCATACACGCTTGTAGGCGGTATGGGAAGCAGGCATTGGTAGAATTATATTTATAAAACATTTTTGTTTCCTGTACTTAATTTTTAAAATCGTCTGCATGATTTTTTTTTTAATGTTAATGAAAAAAGATGACTGCTTAGGCTGTGTCCTCTGTGGGCAGAGGTTTGGTGGTGGTTTTAAAGTTTATGGTATTACATCTTTTTCTTTTTTTTAAGGTTTTCTTATTTATTTGAGAGAGAGGGAGCACATGTGTGCGTGTGTGTGAGCAGGGGAGGTGCAGCGGGAGACAGGAGGAGAGAAGCAGACTCCATGCTGAATTCAGAGCCTGACAGGGCTCGACCTTCATGACCCTGAGATCATGACCTGAGCCGAAATCAAGAGTCAGATGCTCGACTGACAGAGCCATCCAGACGCCCCTCCAGTGACATTTGTTTTAGATGCTTGACGTCACCCTGTTGAGGCTCATTCCCGCTCGGGCCCTTTCCTGCTCTGTTTCCAGTCGGACTGCGTCTGCCGCCAAGTCTTCAGGGTCTCATCCGCTCGTCTGCAGCGTGCGATCCTGCGGTACGCCGGGCACTGTAGTTCCCGTTTCCGGTACTGGTTTTCTGTTCTCAAGAAATTCTGTTTGGGTCTTCTTTATGGATTATATTTTTCTCCTTTTTTTTTTTTTTTTTTTAAAGATTTTATTTATTTATTTGACAGAGATCACAAGTAGGCAGAGAGGCAGGCAGAGAGAGAGGAGGAAGCAGGCTCCCTGCTGAGCAGAGAGCCCGATGTGGGGCTTGATCCCAGGACCCTGGGATCATGACCGGAGCCGAAGGCAGAGGCTTTAACGCACTGAGCCACCCAGGCGCCCCTATAATTCTCTCCTTTATATTCACATTTTAATCCTTGAACAGATTCATGCACCGTTTTAATGCTCTTGTCTGTTACTTCCATCATCACCGCTCTGAGTCTCTCCGTTAACCGGTTTTCTCCTGTTTGCAAACGGCATTTCCTGCGCTTCCTTCCATCTGGTAATTCTTGATCGGACGCTGCACACAGGGAATGTTGTGCTGTGGGCTGTCTGGCACTGTCTCCACTTCAGGTGCCGGGTTTTGTTCTGTATCAGTGTCATTCTTCCAAGGCTCGTCTCCTAGCTTTGTTAAGGCCGGTCTCAGTCAGGGGATGGCCGACTATGGCCCGCAGGCTTATCTGGCCTACTGCGTGTTTCCGTAAATCGAGCCCGGGGGAATGCAGCCGTGTCATTTATTATCTGTGTTGCTTCGTGCTACGGTGTCAAGAGTGGAGCAGTTGAGACGGACGGACCGCAAGGCTAAAATATTTAGTGCCCGGCTCTCTGCAGGAGACATGGGACGGCCTGTAGTCTGGAGAAGCCTTCGCTCTGGGTCTAGGTTAGCCCCGTGCCTCGGGTGTGTTTCTGCAGAGTGTGCTGGCTGTTCGGTGAGGTCTCTTCATTCGGACTTGTTGGAACTCAGCTTCCCAGCCTTTCCCAGCGCTTGTTCTGTGCTTGGTCTCCTGTGGTTTCGCTGACTGTATGCTCAGCCTAGTGCTTAGCCAAGGACACGAGGGGCCGCACGTAGGTTTCTGCCGCTCCCTCTGGTACTCTGGCCTGTCTGGCCCCGTGGCCTCAGCCTCCGTGACCTCTGATCTCTGTCTCTCAGCTCAGAGGTCGGGATGCTACCTTGCTCTGCCGGAAGCCCCATCTGCCCACACAGAAAGCTTGGCGATTGTGGGGCTCGCCTCATTTGCTTGCTTTCTCTCAGGGACCGCATTCCTGTACTCTGTGTTGTTTGATGCTGAAAAAGTGTTGTATGTGTTTGGTTCAGTTTTTTGGTCCTGTACGGTGGGAGGACCAGTCTGGTACTCGTTACTGATCTTCCTGGAGGTGGAGGTCTTCTCAGTGTGATAGCACAGATGAGCCACACATGAGTCACGGAAGATCGGAAGTGTAGGAGAGATGAATGTCGCAGGAGGAGATCACCTTTTATCAAATACATTCGTTGACAGTTGACGCTTTAGCATTAATAAACTGTTATGTGTTCACGTTGTTTTCACTGAACCAAATTTCTCCCCCAGTGGCATTTCACTTTCCAGTTTAAATGTGGTGTTAACATTTAAGATCACATCAGTGTATCAAACTAGTAGTACAGCTCAACGTTTGAGAGAGCTCTGCTGGCAGGATCCCTACACAGGTGACTGACATGGCTGGATTCGGAGTTCCTCCTTTCTTGGATAGAAACATGTGCATTTCATTTGGGCTTTATAAAGCCAGGTGGGTCAGAGGGTGAAACGGAAATCTTTGTTTAACGTGTAAGAGGATTTAAGAATAAAATCCTTCCCTGTTTGGGTGTTGCAGATCTACATCGGGCATTTGGTCATGCAGTCTGAGTGCTGGCTGTGACCTGCTACCAGAAGGGTTTAGTTACTTGTGGAATCCTCTTCCTGTGTTAATAATCATTATGGGCCTGGAAGGGCCGTCTAATTGCTCTTAACATTTCGCTGTTTTCTTTCTTTTTTTTTTTTTTTAAAGATTTTATTTATTTATCAGAGAGGCGGGGGGGAGAGAGTGAGCACAGGCAGACAGAATGGCAGGCAGAGGCAGAGGGAGAAGCAGGCTCCCTGCTGAGCAAGGAGCCCGATGTGGGACTCGATCCCAGGACGCTGGCATCATGACCTGAGCCGAAGGCAGCTGCCCAACCCACTGAGCCACCCAGGCGTCCCAACATTTCGCTGTTTTCTTGAAGAAGGTTTTTTTTTTTTCCCCCAACTGATTCATTTTGATTTTCTTTCTTTTAAAAAAACGATGAGGTAATAAATTGCATAAAATGTCTGTTTGTACTTTAACCACTATTTATAAAAACCACGCCTGTGTAACGCCTGTACAGGTCAGGAAACAGACCACGGCAGCCCCTTGGAGTCTGTGCGTGTCCTGGCCACACCAGCGTCGCTCCTCCCCTCCACGGCTCCGTCGCTGTTCTTAGCGCTTTGGGGTGAGCCGTACGTCTTCCCTTTCCTTGATGGTTTTCCTCCCTGTGCGCGTGTCTGGAAGTGGCGCTCCAGTTCTGTCACTGCGGACTTCACACGAATGTCGCGCCACGTTGATGTTTTGGGTGTCGCTTCTTTCTCGGTGTTAACGTTTGTCAGAGCCGCCCCGGTTGTTGGATATATGCATACTAATTCATTTTCACTTTGTAAAATATCTCGTGACATGTCTGTGTCACAGTTTATCCGTCCCACTCCTGAACCATGCTGAATATTCTTAGGTGTTCCGATGCACCACGAAGGTGCACGTACGGCTGCAGGGGAATTTTAAGTTCTGTTTATTTAAAAAAAAAAAAAAAAGCCCGTCAGGTCTTCTGCCCATTTTTTTGTTGAGTCGTCTTTCTCTTACTGACTTTAGGAGCTCTTGTATTTTTGGCCGTGTCCGTAAATACCTTTCCACTCTGAGGCGCGTCTTCATGATCTTGGGGGAGTCTTTGGCTCCTGGACTTCAGTGCTGTCAGGTCTCTCCCTCTTTCTCGTGAAGCCTAGTGCTCGCTTGTGCCTCTCTTTAGAGCACCCTTCCTACCTGACGGTTTGAGGGCGTCTCCTCTCGTACCTGGGAAGGCTGTGGGCTTCCCCACGGTATAGGTCCTTATACGCTTGGTGGGTGAGGTACAAAGTAGGGGCTCAGTTTCCTCCCCCACAGCCCCCGACATGGATTTCCAGTCAGCTCGATGCATTTTGCTGAGAAGCTTGTCCTTTCCCTCAGCCTCAGGCTTTGTCGTGTGTCAGGCATCCGTGTCGATGTAGGTCTGTCTGGGCTTCGGTTCGTTCTCGCGCGTCAGCCCTTGCTGAGTTACTGGGCTTTATGGAACCCTGGCTGAGGGCGGCCCTCACACTGTTTTCTTCGTGGATGTCTTGGCTCTGGTGCTTTTGCTCTTCCTACGAAGTTGAGGAATTAGTTTGTAGGTTCAAAGAGAGCAGATGTGTTGTATATTGACTGAGAGTGCATCAGGCTTGCACTGCAGTTTGGAGAGGCTCCATGTCTTCTCGAAGCTGAGTGCTCTGGCCTGTGGGTGTAGCGTGGCTCCGTGATTTAAGTCTTCGTTGATTTCCCCGAGTGAAGTCGCATCCTTGTCCTTGTAGAGGTGTCGCCTGTCTTTCGTTGGCTTTCTTTTAGGTACGCGACATTATCTTGATGCTTTCCTAAAGAGCATGTTTTAAAAATGGAATGGTTTAGTTGTATTGATTGTTTTTAATTTTTTGCTGGTACACAAGCGCATACATTATTTTTGTATCTTGTTTTATTAGCAGCATTCGTGCTGTCTTCCATGTCATTGGGAGCCCTGACGGGCCATACACACAGCTTCCTGCCCCGCCCCCCGCACCACGTGTGTGAGGCCGCTAGGCGTGAGATGATGGGGTGCGGGCACAGGCTAGCTGGTCTCGGCTTCCACAGGCCCTCCTGCTTCAGGTGCGACCCCCAGACCAGGGAGCCGGCGCTGAGCACCGGCCTTCCCCGTTTGCCCAGCGAACTGGTGCTTGGAGGGGTCAGCCTCACTGTGCTGCCTTCCGCTGTGGCTCTGTGGACACTGCCGACTTCGTGGAAACTCTGAGCCCCAGGAAATGACCCCTCAGTGTTGGGAGTATCTGCTCTGTGAACTCTGGTAGCACCTGCCAATGAAGCCACAGAATCCTAATGTTTCCTTTGCAAAAAGGGTTTTTTAAAGTTGTGGATGGTATTTATGGTTTTTAAAATAGTATTCTGGGGGCGCCTGGGTGGCTCAGTGGGTTAAAGCCTCTGCCTTCGGCTCAGGTCATGATCTCAGGGTCCTGGGATCGAGCCCCGCATCGGGCTCTCTGCTCAGCAGGGAGCCTGCTTCCTCCCCTCTCTCTGCCTGCCTCTCTGCCTACTTGTGATCTCTGTCAAATAAAATAAATAAAATAAAAAAAAATAGTATTCTGTGTTTTTAAAGTCAGTTTTGAGGAGTTAGAGGACATTTTTATAGAGGACATTGTCCATTGCATCTAGATTTCACATGTGTAGGTATAATGTTCATGGCCTCCTCCTGGGATCTTTTAAAAGTGTGTGGATTTTTATCCCTGACATTGAGCATTTTTTTTTTTTTTTTAAAGATTTCATGTATTTGTTCGAGGGAGAGAGCATGTGCATGAGTCAGGGGAGGGGCAGAGGGAGAAGCAGACTCCCCGCTGAGCAGGGACCGGGGCTCAGGACTCAATCCCTGCATCTGACTCCATCCCAGAGCCCTGAGATCACGACCTGAGCTGAAGTCAAGAGCTGGTGCCCAACTGACTGAGCCACCCAGGCGCCCCAGCGTTCTCTCTGTTTTTACCAGAGGATTGTCACTTTTGTTAGTCTTTCAATAACCAGCTCTTGGCTTTGTTGATAGGCCACAGTTTGCTTGGTAATAGTTTGTCCATTTTTAAATCTGATTCTTTCCTTGGATTTGCTTTATTGCTGTAACACTGTTTTTGAGGAGGAAATTCTTGGGGTGGATACTTTTTTTTTTTTAAAGATTTTATTTATTTATTAGACAGAGAGAGGTCACAAGCAGGCAGAGAGGCAGGCAGAGAGAGAGGAGGAAGCAGACTCCCCATTGAGCAGAGAGCCCGATGCGGGGCTTCATCCCAGGACCCTGGGATCCAACCTGAGCCGAAGGCAGAGGCTTTAACCCACTGAGCCACCCAGGTGCCCCATGCTTTGTGATTTTAAACATAGACGAATGTTCCTAGGATTGGTGGTTGATGCTTGGCTTAGTTGCATTTTTGGGCGGAGAACATCTGTATGACTTCTTCAAGGAGGTAACAGGTGCGCCGCTCATCTGTAGGGGAGCCCTTTTTCCTCACTGACTCATGTGTATGGCGCCCCCTGGTGTTGCGGGTCACGTGCCTTGCACAACTCTGTGTGCGCCCGCGTGTGTTTTCTGAGTTTTAGTCCTTTGAAATTTGTTGCACTTTGTCTTAAGAACTTGTATGTGCTGCGTCCTTGTGAACGCCCCTTGTGTGCTTGGACGTAGGGTGTCCCTGCAGCCGTCAGTGCCCCGCTCTGCGCGCGTTAGGTCAGGTGTCTTGTTTCCGGGGTTCATCGTCACGCGGTCCGCTGGCTTCTTGCAGCACCGGGGGGCGGTGTATTAGACCCCCTCCCCGTGCTTGGGAACGTGTCTCGTTCTCTTTATGGTTCTGTCCGTTCCTGGGTTGTATTTAGAGGTGACGTTATTAGGTCACGCACATCTGAAACTGTGTCTTCCGTGGGCACGGTCTGTGTTGCGACAGAATCTCTTTCTGTCCCCAGGGACGCTCGGCGCTGTAAGGTGTGTGGTGTCTCGTTACTGTAGTCTTACCAGTCTTCTCTGGTTCGCTGTTTGCACTGATTGTTTTTCTGTCTCTTTATTTATGTCAGGCTCTGTGTATCCTTACGTCCTGCATGTCTCTTGTAAACAGCTTGTAGGTAGAGCAAGAAAACGCCTCGTCTGACAACTTTTGTCTTTTAATTGGAACACTTAGTCTATTTACCTTTATTTGGGCTTAAATCTGCCATCGTAACTACGTGTGTGTGTATACACACATATATAGTCCTGCCTGGAGTGTTTCTTTTCTTTTCTTTTTTTTTTCAAGATTTTATCTATTTATTTGAGAGAGAGCAGGAGCAGAGGGGCGGGCGGAGTTACAAGCAGACTGTGCGCTACACAGGGAGCCTGTCGCGTGGCTCCATCTCAGGACTCTGGGACCATGACCTGAGCCAAAGGCAGATGCTTCACCGACTGAGCCACCTAGGGTCCCCTCTTTTGCTCTTCTAATGTACATTTTTTTGGATTGAAAATATTTGTTAGTTTCTTTCTCTTTACTATTTTTGAAATAATGTACCATTTTTCTCTTACCGTAGTTCCCTAGCCATCATCGTAGTAATACCCCAAAATATTAGAGCGTTAATCAAGACCTTTATGCCTTTTCCTGGACAACTTCCGTCTTTGGACGAGCCACTCAACACGTCTGTTTCCTGTGAGCCGGTGTTGCTGGGCGTCTGTGTCTGTGTTTCAGCACCACGAGTATTTTTGTTTTAAGGTTTTATTTATTTGAGAGAGGGAGAGCGAGAGTCAATGCACAAGCCCGGAGGAGGGGGCGTTAGGAGAGGGAGAAGCGGAGCCCCGCTGAGCGGGGCACCCGGCGCAGGACTTTCTCCCCGGGAGCCCGGGATCATCACCTGAGCTGAAGGCAGACGCTGCACTGACGGAGCCGCCCAGGCGCCCACCTCGAGTCATTGTCCGTCGTCTCGTGTCACGCGGTCACCGCACACTCAGGTTCATGCCAAGTGTCGTATTTGTGACACTTTGTTCTTCATTCCCTTTGCATCTCAGACCTTTTAAATGGGTCACTTTTATTTGGCGGGAAGATTTGAGAATTTCCTGTCACGCGCGTCTGCTGAGGGGAAGTATGTGTAATGAGACCGGATTCTGACCGGCCGCTGTCCCTGCACTCCGAGTTCGAGGCCGAGGGCCCCTGCCGCGCCTGGGAGGCCTCGTTCCGTCGCCTCCTGCTCCCACTGTCGCCCAGGAGCAGTCGGCTGCCCGAGGACTGTCACGTGTCCCCTCCCCCAGCTCCCCAACTTACTGCAAAACTAATTAGGTTCCCGTTCACTCTCTTTTCCGAGTTTCTCGTCCAAATCTTCTCCTGTTTCGTCCTTTTGTGGGGCCCAATGCGCAGTTTCTTCTGTTTGATGCGGGTCAGGGGATCTCTCTGACGCTGTGTCTGCTGCCGTCAGTCACCCGCTGGCTTCTCCCTCCTGTGTTCTCTCTCATCCTCTCGCTGCACTCAGTTCTTAACATGGTTTGCTTCTGGTAGTTTTCGTTTTTTAGGACTTTATTTGGTTTATTGCCAGACCACTTTTAAAAATTTCCTTTTTTCTACTTTTTTATTTTTTTTAAGATTTTATTATTTATTTATTTATTTATTTATTTGACAGAGAGAGATCACAAGTAGGCAGAGAGGCAGGCAGAGAGAGAGAGAAGGAAGCAGGCTCCCCGCTGAGCAGAGAGCCCGATGTGGGACTCGATCCCAGGACCCTGGGACCGTGACCTGAGCCGAAGGCAGAGGCTCCACCCACGGAGCCCCCCAGGCGCCCCATCTCTGCCGTTACTTTTAATTTGCCTTTTTGTTTATTTGAGTGTGCAAGTGTAGCATTTTATTATTTGTCAGGTACGCAGGAGTCTTCCGTTCTGTGGTTTACAGTAATCACTGCCTCTGGTAATGTGTTATTTCCGTGCTGCGTTATTTCTTATTATTTACTGCCTTTGCCTCGGGAAGTGATCTGTGGGGATTGGGCGCAGGTTGAAGGAGCCTCCCTCCAGGGTGGTTCTTGTTCATTTTTGCCGATCCCCGTCTGGGATCGTCGTAAGCTGTGTTCATGGGCTGAGCTCCCTGGGCCGTCCAGAGCTGGGAGCCCAGCCCGCAGACCTGCACGAAGGACATGGAAGATGACATGTCGTCTGGTTCCGTGTAACATGGCCAGACTAGGCTGGGCTGGGGGCGGGAGATGGAGAGGGACTCACGCAGGCACGACAGTTCTTTCTGGTGTGATAGAAATGTTCTGAAATTAGCCGGTGGTGACGGTGGCAAAATGCCCTGTTGTTTGAGACCGTCTGTGTACGGCCCTTGGAGTACCACTCAGTACAGCTGCGTGAGGCGCACACGAAGGCCCCTGTGGCTGTGTGTCCGCAAGGCCACCTTTTGTTCCTTTTTTGGCCCTGTCATCGCCAAGCGCCCAGGTGTGCTTGGGGAGCAGGAGGGGTGCCTCCTGGTGATCTTCCCCTGCCCTGAGGGTGCAGCTCCGGGGGCTCCCAGCTTCCGTGGGAGCCTTGCCGCCGTCTTCTTGCCCCGGGCTGTCTGGGTTCCTTCCTCCCCTTCCCTGCACGTGCGTCCCTCTGGCCTCCTGCTGCCTTGGGGTCCCTGCTGTCCCTTAGATTCTGGTCTTGCAGCTTCTCACTGTCTTGACAGCTCCTCCGCACTAGTGAGGAGATTGTCTATCAGAAGAAAGCAGAACATTAGACCCGGGGGGCCCTCTCCTTGCCCGCTGCTGGCCCTGCCGCCCGGCATCAGAAGGCCCGGCCTGGGCAGCCTTGCCCTTAGCGCAGGCGTGTGGGTCCTGCCCCGCTCCCTCGGCTCCTGCGCTCCTCCTAACAGCCCAGTGCTCCGTGACCCCTCTCCTTGTCATTTATTAATCAAACAAGTGACACGAAGGAGTCGAGTGAAGACACAGGTGGATGTGAAGAGACAAAGATCACAAATTGAGCGTGAACAGCAAAATACATGAGATGGTCCCTTCACTAAATTAAAAGTACAAAAAAGCTAAATTTACTGAGTTGGTGAATTAAAATGAGGTTAACAAAATATCTGAGTTCAAAATTTATTGTGCATTAATTTGCACAGTTTTTTTCCTAAAGGGCTTTCGTGTGTGTGTGTTGCAGTCTGTTTTATTCCGGGATTTATAGGCATTCGCAGATTTACTTTTTTCTTTTCTTTGAAGACTTTTATTTATTTATTTGATTGAGAGAGCAAGAGCGGAGAGGAGGGAGAGAGAGAAGCAGACTCCCTGCTGAGCGGGCAGCCCGATGCAGGACTCGAGCCCAGGACCCCGAGATCATCACCTGAGCTGAAGGCAGACGCTTCACCAGTGGGGCCACCCGGGGGCCTCACTTACATAGACGTACAACTCGGTGTGACAGAAGGTCCCAGGGTCAAGGACCGTTGATATAGACACACATGTGCACATCACACACACACACAGATAGACACACCCATGAATGCACATGCACGTACACACACACACACACACACACAGCCATTGAAATGGCAGAGCGGAGCGCACACGGATTTGATCACAGGAAGGAGAGAGCCCGCCTCCCAGCCCTGGGGAAGCCGCGCCATCTTTCCCGTGTGTCTCCGATGCTGCGTCTTCTTGGGTCCCTGTCTCCTCCTCGTCCTCTGATCCCATGGCATTTTGCACTTCTCTTCTGCCCTGCAGCGTTAATTACCTTCTTCTATGATTTGGTGTTTTGCTTTTTTTTACCTTAAAAAAAAGTTAACAAAAGAGAGTAGTCTCATAGATTTGAAAAACCAGGAATAGCAACAGCGATCGGAATGAATTCGTTTTCAGGCTGTGTGCGCGTATGATCACGTCCTTGCCGTGATGCCATCCGCGCTGCTCTGTGTTTTATTTTCCTACCTTACTGTGTTTACCTGATCATATGCTGGTTTTTTCATCATGCTAAGTGTTCTTTTTGCTAACTTTTTAAAAATAATTTTAATTTATTGATTTGACAGAGAGAGAGCACAGGTGGGGGCCAGGGACAGCACGGAGAGGCAGAGGGAGAAGCAGGCTCCCCACCCAGCAGGGAGCCTGACATGGGGCTCGATTCCAGGACCCTGGGACCATGACCCACGCCAAAGACAGTCGCTTAACCCACTGAGCCCCCCAGGCACCCCTGTTTTTGCTGAATTTTAATGGTTCTTGTTAGCGTATAGCTTATTCGCCTGTTCTTGGGTATTTTGGTATTGTCTTGTGTGGGTCCCTTCCCCCACAATATGAATTTTTTCATTAATACAGACCCCAGAAGTCAGATCCGCAGGGGGGTGAGCCTGGGATGGAGGGTCCAGAGTCCCCGCATGTGCGCCCCTGCCTTCCGCTGCCCCTGCCCGGAGGAGCTCTGGCCAGGGCTTAGACGTACTAAATATTCTGAGGTGTGGGCGGTTTTGGTCCCTGCTGCCCTGCTCCTGGCTCTGGCCCTGAGTTGGGGAGGCGGCACGATGTGGAGTCCTGGTGGCCCGGGCTGAGGGCCAGGGCCGTCCTCCATCCGCTACCTGTGCTGCGCTGCCCGAGCCTCAGTTTTTCATCTGTGAAACGGACATGTCAGGCGTAGAAAGTTGCTGGAAAGTTTGCTTGTTTCAGAACAGGGCTGGTGTGCCGAGCCGAGCCGTCCGTACGTTTGCCGGGGGTCCTGACGTGGAGACAGCAAACGGGAAGAGTGTGTTTCATGTCACTTAAACTGTGTGTGTGCACGTGTGTGCCCGTGAGTGCCCACATGCGTGTGTAAGCCCGTGTGCGCATGCAGGCACGTGTGCACGCATGTGGGTGAGTGCGTGTGTGCTCACACGCATGTGTGCGTGGGCACGCGGGGGTTCTGGGAGAGCACACGAGGCTGCCTGTGGGTGGGCGCTTTGGTTGGCCCTCACTCAGCTTTTACACACGCTGGATCATTTCAGTTTTTTCTAATCAGATATGAGATACTTTTCCAGTCGAAGCACATTATGTGTTAACATCATCTGCACCAGAAGCTGTTCGTTTAATCAGTAAGTTGAATAAATGCATGTTTCTTTAATATGCATTATACCTGCTTACCATTATCTGACTTTAACCAGTGACTGGGTACATTAGTTGAAAGGTGAAAATAACTTTTCTTGTTAAAAAAGTATTTTGGGGGCGCCTGGGTGGCTCAGTGGGTTAAAGCCTCTGCCTTCGGCTAAGGTCATGGTCTCAGGGTCCTGGGATCGAGCCCCGCATCGGGCTCTCTGCTCAGCGGGGAGCCTGCTTCCTCCTCTCTCTCTCTGCCTGCCTCTCTGCCTGCTTGTGATCTCTGTCTGTCCAATAAATAAAATTTTTTTTTTAAAAAAGTATTTTGGTTTACTTCTAATGACAGAAAAATGCTCACAAATGACGAACTGAGAAAAAGTTGGATCTAATGCTGCCTGTATTGTGTGGTAGAGAAAAAATAAGAATAAAATGCAAACATGTGAATGATGGTGTTTCTGGTGTCTCTTTTGTAGTCAATATCATTATCAAACTATTTTAAAGTTCCTGGCAGCCGTAGCAGTCTGAACCGAATGTCGCCGCCCTCACGGTGCTTGTCGGGCCGAAGAGCCGGTGGAGGCGGCCGCCGTCCCCTTCGTCCTGACTGCCGGCGTTTCTCTCCAAGCGGCCCAGAGTGCAGCCATCCGCCTTGGGGGGGGTCCTGCCCTGCTGCTGATTCACCGTGTTTCTGTCCCCGAATTCAGCATCAGGGGTGTTTCACGTGGGTCGCAGTCTGGCCCACAGGGGCTTTGGGCGAGCACAGTTCAGGCGCTTTTACCATATCTTACCTTTCTTATCCTATCCTATGCACATATTTATACTTGTATTCCGTCCCCCACTCCCCTCCCAGGAACTCCTCGAGGTGCGAGGTGTGGGTCCCTCTCACGGGGGAGGCGGGGGAGGTGCGGGAGGCCCGGGGCGGCGCGGGAGCCGGTGTGGGCAGGGACTGGTTGCTGGCCGGGACGGAGCCGGCCGGACCGGCTGCCGTGTGCAGAGGCCGCGCTTTCTCATGTCCCTGTGTCAGGGTCGCGGCGGTCGCCGCTGCCACGGGCCCAGAGGCCGAGTCCTCTCGCGGGCGTGGGGCAACCCGCTGGGACGCAGGTGGTTCTCATTCACAAGAAGGTGCGCGTAGTGACGGGGCCACCCGTGTGAGCCCCTTTGCTGCCTCCGAAGGCCCGTCCGCGTGTCTGAGGTGTGGACGGCGAGGCCGGTGCAACGCTGCGACCTGCGGCCAGAAATGCACGTTCGCGCACATTCGCGCACATTCGCGCCCGAGCACTGGCCTGCCGCGCCGCGGCCAGCACACGGGGCGGGCCGGGCTTCTGTGATGAGCTGGTTTGGTTTCGGTTTCAGTTTCTGAACAAGCTGTGTCTTCAGAGAGCCCGTGCGAGATTTCAAATCCGTTCAAGGTGTGCGGCTGGGATCCTGAAGGGCGTCAAGGCGGCGTCACCGTCACCGGGGAGGGTCGGTCAGGGGGGCCGTGTGGCCCGGAGCAGAGTCTTTTGTGGACACTGGGGGTGGGGGTGCCGTGGTGGTTCTCCGGCCCCCGCAGTGTGGACGCTGCTCGCATCCTGAGTCTACGAGGACGGAATCAAGGGGCGAGGGGGGAAGTACTGGGCACGGGGTCCCCTGAACTCAGGCCCGACTGTGTCCCACGCGGCGCGGTGAGCCGGGGAAAGGGAGGGTTGTCTTCCGGCTTCCAGTCCGGGGTTTGGACCCAGGCGACAGCACGGACGCCGGGGCTCTCCCAGCTCCGCAGCTCTGACGCGGTTGTGCTCGTCTCTGGGCGAGGAAGGAGATCGGTCGGGCGGGGCGGGGCGGGGGCGGGAACGGGGCCGAGCGACGGAGGGACTCCCTAGGGCCGCGCTCTCAGAGGTGCCGGAGAGCAAATAGGGAGCCTGCGCTGTTCAATACGGGACCCCGGGGCTGGGGGACGAAGAGAAGGGGTCGGAGTTACGAAAATCCGGAGGCTTTGAGGGGGGCCCAGGAGCTGGGCTGGGACCCCTGAGGGAGGGCCGCGGGCTGCTGGCCCCGCCGCGGGCGTGCGACGAGGCGGTCCCGGAGTGCAAGCGGAAGGAGGACCGGGCTTCCTCCTGTCACCTTGTCATCTCCCTCCAGTGCCGAACCCCGACAAAGCCCCCTGCGGAAGGAGCGGTGGGGCCGAGGCCAGGGTGGCCTTAGCGTTCGCTTTGCAAGCAAGGAGCCGGCCTTCCTCTGCCTCTTCCCGCAGACGCTGTTACCCGTGCGGGGCACCTTGCGAGATTGTGGAGAGCCCGGCAGCCTCGCCCAGATGGGGGCTTCCGGACCTCGGCGGAGCCCCGCACGTCGGGGGCTGACCGTCGGGGGCTGACCGGAGCCCGGGAAGCACGTGGTCACCATGGACGGAGTGCGGTGGGAGGAAGATCTAGTCTTTTCTCCGAAGGGGGGCGGTGGTCAGAGCCCAACCCCGTGTGAGCAGGCCAGGCGTGCAGATCGCTTGTGTGTGATTGTTTCCAGAGAACAGAGAGAATGAAGCTGTTTGCCGGAGGCCTGTAAGCCGGGTTCGGGCTTTGCTGTAGCCACCTTCCGAGAACCGAGAGCATCTCAGTACACTTGTGCGAAGTTCGTAGGTTGTTAACTCTATTTCTGTCCGTGGTGGTTCATTCCAAGATTCTATCTTCCGCCAGGAGGAGAACCCACAGCTTTGCATCTGTAATTGGCAAATTGGAAGGATATTTTCTGTATTTTAGAAGGATAACTAGGATTTTAAAGTTGTCGACTTGTAAATGTTTAGAATAGAATCGATCACTTGATGTGCGTATATCGTCCTTAAGGACGCCCGTCTTTCCCGATCTTACTTCCTTTTCCAGGAGCGTTTCTCTGGAACCCCATGCACGTCTTTTTCTCCCCGACCCCTTTTTACCCAGGAATCGAGATCATGTTCTAGAGACTGTTTTATACCCTGCTTTTTTCACTTAATATCAAGGTGTGTATGTTACCCTTATCATTTACACATTCTTTAAAAACTTGATTTTTGCTTATTTCATAGTAACTTAAGGTTATTTAATATTGAAGTTTACCGTTACCGGGGGGTGTGTGTACTTCTACTGTCAGAAACCGAGGCTGCTTCTGATCTCTCAGCACTGGAAGTAATGTGACGAGGAGGGTCTTTGTATGTACATCTTTGTCACGATTTCTGGTTGTTTTTCTAGTTTAGGTTTCTAGAAGTCATGTGTACCTGGATATGAGCATATTAAGGGATACCGACATAGTTTGCGAAATTGCTGTTTAAGAGTGTGTTTTAAAGTAGTATTGGTAGGGGCGCCTGGGTGGCTCAGTGGGTTAAGCCTCTGCCTTCAGCTCAGGTCATGATCTCCGGGTCCTGAGATCCAGCCCCACACTGGGCTCTCTGCTTGGCGGGGAGCCTGCTTCCTCCTCTCTGCCTGCTTCTCTGCCTACTTGTGATTTCTCTCTCAGTGTCAAATAAATAAATAAAATCTTTAAAAAAAAATAAAGTAGTATTGGTAGAAAATTTAAGGTGCATTTGGGCCAGCAGATCAGGAGACAGTCACTATTGAAAAGGTAGCCGTATTACCCACAGTCCCCAAGGGAAGGGGGTCCAGGCGGCAGTGGTTTTGTGGGGGGACGCGGTGGTTTCTTTTGGGGTAGGCAGGTAGGCAGGGTAGGCAGCTTCAGGGCCGGCAGGTAGGCAGGTAGGCGGCTTCAGGGCAGGCTCTGGGGCCCAGGGGCTGCCCCCATTTGTCCGTCAAGTGGCCCGGGGCGACCGGCGCATGAGAGCCCAGTGGAGGAGGTCCCTGCAGGTGTGGGCGCAGGTGTGGGCACCGCGACTGGTCAGCGGGGCGGGTTGGTTGGCGTTTCAGAGGCAGTGGTCGAGTCCCTGCAGGACTGGGTGAAGCCGGGGACGGGCAGTGGTGGCAGTGCGGGAACCCAGAAGCCGGAGGGTCTGGTTCCTGCAGGTCTGACGCGTTTACACACTAGTGGGTCTGGGTGCCTTGTTCCCACACTGTTGCCGACCCCCCGCCCTGCCACGGAACATCTCTTTATAATTAGTAAGTGCCTGAGCATTTTTTTGAAATTGCATTTTTCAATTACTGGTGCAGTTGAACATTTTTACATGTTTATGGGCCAGTTGTGGTCCTCCTGTTACTGGGGGTGCCCTTTGCCCCTGTAGGAGTGAGGCGGTGAGGCAGGTGCCTGCGTGGCCTCAGTCGCGGGGTGCTCTGTGCCGCCCTTATTCTGAGGGTGGTTTTGTGCCCTCCTGCAGCCGGGGGTGGGGTGCAGCTTGGGGCTCAGGTGCCGCCCCTGGCCCGTGAACATTTCTGCCAGCTCCTTGCGTGAAGATTTGGGAAGTGTGTTTACCAGGTTTGCTGACGATACAAAACTGGGGAGGACAGGTGGAAACGTGCGTGGCAGCATCGGGATCAAACGCGACCTTGCTAGGACAAGGTGCTGGGGATGTGGCCGAAGAGGAGGGACACGTCGCCAAGTCCTGTGTTCAGCTCCTTCCCTCCTCCCTCCCCCCTTCCCCTTCCCCCCTCCCCCTCTTTTCCTCCATCCCTGTTTTCCCACCAGTTGCGCCGATACAGATACACGTTCAGCAGTTCGTGCGCAAAGACCGAAGGACGTTTGACCGCTGTGTGGAAATCCATCCGTGGGCCCCTCCTGCCCATCACTCGGGGTTTGAGACCCCATGTGGAGCCTCGCACTTACCCTTGGCTGCTCTGGTCTGAGGGGTATTCACGGAACAGACCAGTGGCTCAGGGCTCCTGGAAGCAGCGGCCCGGGGCGAGTTAGACAGGGACGGAATGGGGGCCGAATGGGGGCTGGTCGCCGAGGAGGGACGTGGCCGGCCCCTCCCAGCCCCGGAAGGACTGCTGCTGGTCGTCTGCGAGGGAGCACACTGGCCTGCGGCTCCCAAGGGGCCACTGGGGACAGAGCCCACGGCCAGTGTCGCGGAATGGTTCCCCAGTCACCTCACTCGTGTGGGAAAGGTTCCGGGAGGAATTGGATGGCCTGGCCGGGGAGGGCTTCTCTGTTGCCGGGAGGACGCCTCACGGAGGTCGCTGGGGGGACCTGAGGGCGCAGCGCAGCCCGCTCGTTCCGGCCGTGTGGCCTCAGAGTGATCGATTCTTTCCTCGCCCAGAGGATCCCCACCAGTGGGTGTTGATGCCTGTTTCCCGTGGCTGCGGGGAGGGCCTGGAGAGTCTGTGCTGGGACCTCCCAGGAGGCCGCTGTGGCTGCGGCGTCCCCGTAGCTCTCCGCCGCGCGTCTCTGCGCCTCCGAGTGACACGTGTGCTCCGCGGCTGCCGTGCGCTCACTGGGCGGGCAGGTCATTTGAAATCCGGGCCCTTTTTATTAGAAAATTGATCCGAATTTTCAGCGTCACATATACCTTCA
Source organism: Mustela nigripes (assembly GCF_022355385.1). Lineage (NCBI taxonomy): Eukaryota > Metazoa > Chordata > Mammalia > Carnivora > Mustelidae > Mustela > Mustela nigripes. The sequence goes on along the minus strand of NC_081572.1, from coordinate 1,928,574 downwards.
GTGCCTGTGAGAGGGTCTGTCAATACGGCATGGGCTGACTGTCCACGTCCGTCCCACGTGGGGCCGCGAGGCGTCTTCAGGGCTGAGCCGTCGGGGCCCATCGCTGGGCTCCGTCGCCGCGCGTGTGGGGCCAGCGGGCTTCCCCATCCTTCAGAACCTTCGTCTGTGGCCACATGCTGATGGTGGCCGCCTTGGTCCGAAGCTGAGTGACACGGAGGAGCGACTCGGTGTCCCTCGGAGGAAAGGCGCCGTGTAACAGAAACCGGGGGCTGCTGACCGGCTCTCCCCACGGCGCTCACGCCCACACAGCCTCCAGCTGGCATGGGTCTCGGGCACACAGAGGACTGGGATTTGTTCTGTTGTGATCCGTGTTGTGGACGCTCAGATATTTGCCTGGGCGTCCGTTGCATTGGACGGGGTGGCCAGAGAGGAAGTTTTCTTAGTTCTGAGTTCATGTTGCTCACTTTGCCCTGTTTCCTCTGGCCTCTCGGACCTTCGTGGCGGGCACAGCGGCCTGCTGGCTCCGAGACCCGTGGACAGTGTGTGGTTCCATTCCTTTTACTCACAACGCCTCTGGAGCATGGCCCTGACTCATTGCGGGGCGGAGGTGGGTCATCAGGGTTCTCCAGAGAAGTAGAATGGGTAGTGGATCGGCTCATGTGGGGAAGGAGGCTAACAGGTCAGGTCCTTGGCGGGCCAGCCGTCTGGGCACCCGGGGACCCACGTGATTCTAGGCCAGAGGTCGTCTGTTACTTGGGGGAGGTCGTCATGTAGTCAGGCCTTCAGCTGGTTGCATGAGGCCCAACTCCACCGTTGCATGGAGGGCGGTCTGCCTTCCTTAGGATCTGCCGTTCTGCAGGTCGATTTAGCTGGAAGCCCTTCCCAGAATCATGCGGAGCACACGTGGGTGCTGTGGCGGACACATCGCAGGGACCATCATGGGTGGGGGGCTTGCTGTCGAGAGTTATGCTCCTGCGGCCCCTGGGCCAGGACAGGAGCTTCCTGGCGGCCATGCTGTTGCGCCAGGTTGACAGATCTGGCATCTTTAACTTTTTTTTTGTCCTGAATGCGGTGTTCTTTCTGAGTTGTAAAGGGGAATAAATTAGCATCCCAAATTGCACTTTAATGAACTTTATTTTTTGTTGGTTGGGATTTTACTGAGAGCTACAGAGAAACTGCTCACCTGGGGGTTCCAAGAAGCGTGGTGGCTTGCTGCAGTTTTTTTTGAGCTTTTAAGGTCAGAACTCATGGGAACTAGAAAAAAATATGTAAAAACAGAAACATCTGAGCTTTAAGGGTGACTTGTAGATAACTGCGTTTCCAGATGAGTGGGGTCCTTGTGGGAGAAGCGCTGTGGGGTTCCTGCCCACATGGAGCCGGGGGCCCTCGGCGGGACCCCATCTAACCTGGCATGCGGCGAGTCCGGCAGCACGGTGCCTTTTCCTCCAGGTGTCCCTGTCCTCAGCACAGGGACACAAGTGACAACACAAGTCCCATTTTCTGGCCGTCCCCGTTCTTCATTTCCTCGTGACTCCCCGCTCTTCCGAAGACCACTGGCTGTAGGGTGTTGGGATGTCGAAGTCATCGCTGTGACGCTGCTTTGATCTATTATTTATTGAGAATGATTTTTTATAATGAGAATATGGGAATTATGTTTTGAACTTTGAATTAAATCAAGTTTTTGGTAGCTGTGAGTCATGAAACTTTATTAAAATAAATGATCTCAGAGGTGTTGAATATTTACTGACAAGAAGCTACCAAAGTTCAAACATTTAAGCAGAGCCACAGATTATTTGTACCCATGTGTAGAACACAGAAGGCGCAGGAGCTTCTTTGGATTTTGCATTCGTTCTCTCTGCTTTTTTGCGTTTTCCTAAAATAGAGAATGAGGATTTGCTTTTGTGTGGATAGTTACAGGAAGTTGAGTAAGAGGGTCCATTGGAAATTGAACGAAACCCCGAATATGTAAGCCTGTTCTTACTTTTAGAGTGTCGTGTCATTGTCCCGGGCCTCCGGCGCAGTGTTTTTCCCTTTGCGCCCCAAGTGTCCGGAGCACAGGGCTGGCCCTGCGGCTCGTCTCCGGGCCGCTGTGACGCCGTTGGTGCGCGTTGCTGCCGAGTTCCTCTGCCTCGCAGAATTACATAGTTTCAGGACAATGGTATTCTCAAAGTGAGTTTTATTTAGGGCTGTTTGCAGATAGTTGAGAAATAAGACATTTTATGATACATGATCGTGAAGATGAACCTGAGATTTCCTTAATCTAGAAATTATTTTTGGATTAGGTTTTAAAATATTGGGACACCTGTTAGTCAAATGCCGTGGTGCCTGGAAGTTCAGGCACGGCAGGGTTTGTGACCACCACGCACTGCCCCCTGCCCTCCACTGGCTAGCCGCAGACACTAGCCAGGCTGCGCGTTACGAACGGTCTTTGAGCTCTTGGAGCCCTGTGCCCTGTTGGGGCTGCAGACTGGCGTTTCCCACACACATCACAGCGTGTCCGCCGTTTGCCAGAGGCGCTGAGCCGCCAGGCAGATGGAGGGGCCGAGAGGCAGGATGCTGAGAGCCTGCGAGGGCATCAATCCGCAGGCGCTGGTGCGGGTGTAACTGTCTGGTTCGACTGGGAAGTCGTACATTAAGGCCTGCTTCAGCTCGTCCTGGTCTGCCCGCAGATGCCAGGTTTATGCAGGCCTATTTTTCTCTGAAATTGAGGCTGGGAGACAAAAATCCGTGCTCGAGTTGTCACAGATTTTGCTAAATTGAGACTAGTGGAACTGGCTGGATGGCGCTCCATCCCGTGGTATCCGCGTCACGATCACAGGTGACAAATGGGGAAGAGTCACCTTCCAAGATGTGCATGTCTGCTTTCATGCCGCTTTCATTGCGGCCAAAAGTCTGCACTGAAGTTCCCTTTCGGAGAAAGTAAGAATGAAGGAACTGAAAGGAGACAGAGCCGTGGAAAGGCCAGGCCAGCGCAGTGTATGGGCCTCCTTCATGTTTCTAGAAGAGTCCGTCAGTCACTGAGGTCAAACCTCTGTGTCTGCTTTATGGGAGGTCACTGTCACCACTGGCCTCCGGGCCTGTGGTTCAAGCTCCTGGGTGGGTACAGGAGAGTGGCCCCGAGGTGACTTCTGTCTCCCTTTCACATGGGTCAGGCTTGGAGAACAGCTGAAAGGCTGTCCCAAAGTGCGGTGCCCAGATACTTCCAGCTTTTTTAAGGTCTAGCTCAAATGTCTGATTTTTCCTCTGCTAGGTTGTGTTTCTTGTCGGCCTTATTACTTCGTGCTGGACATTATAGCGGCTCATGTTCCCCTGACGAGATCCTACCATTCTTTTTTTTTTTTTTTTTTTAAGATTTTATTTATTTATTTGACAGAGATCACAAGTAGGCAGAGAGGCAGGCAGAGAGGGAGAGAAGAGGAAGCAGGCCTTCCTGCTGAGCAGAGAGCCCGATGCGGGGCTCCATCCTAGGACCCTGGGATCATGACCTGAGCCGAAGGCAGAGGCTTTAACCCACTGAGCCACCCAGGTGCCCAGATCCTACCATTCTTGATGGTGAGAAAGTCCTCCTTCCCCCATTAGAGGACAGGCTGCGTTTGGCCTTCAAAAAATGTTTCCTGGGGCGCCTGGGTGGCTCAGTGGGTTAGGCCGCTGCCTTCGGCTCGGGTCATGATCTCAAGGTCCTGGGATCGA
>NC_081572.1:1907745-1924484 GCF_022355385.1 Mustela nigripes | reverse complement strand
GCCTGCTTCCCTCTCTCTCTCTCTCTGCCTGCCTCTCCATCTACTTGTGATTTCTCTCTGTCAAATAAATACATAAAATCTTTAAAAAAAAAAAATGGGGGGAGGCGCCTGGGTGGCTCAGTCGTTAAGCATCTGCCTTCAGCTCAGGTCATGATCTCAGTGTCCTGGGATTGAGCCCTGCATCAGGCTCCCTGCTCGTTGGGAAACCTGCTTCTCCCTCTCCCACAACCCCTGCCTGTGTTCCCTCTCTTGCTGTCTCTCTCTCTCTCTGTCAAATAAATTAACAAAATCTTAAAAAAAATGTTTCTTGGGGATAAAAACATGAGCCAACTGTGTACTGGTTCATCTGTGTTTTCTTTAACCTTTATAAGTTTTCAAAAATGTGATCTCTATACAGAAAGATACATAAAACAAATAGAGGGAAGGGAGTGCCTGGAAGGTGACTCCAGCCCCTGGCAGTTGCACGTCAGAGCCTCGCGCGTGGGGAGTCTGCCTGCTGTGTGTGCTGCTAGTTTATTCATCCTGGGGCCCAGGTCAGGGCACGACCAAATGGACTGCGGCTTATTCATCCCACAGTTGTGGAGATACTTAGGTTGGGGCAGATTTTGTATGTTAAGAGCAGTGCTGCTGAGAACGTTTTTCTGAATGTCTTGTGGTTAGCGCACATGGGGCCTTTTTCAGGGGCAGGGAGTGGCCCAGGGCCGGTGTGGCAGGCTGCTTGGCCATACCCACATTCAGCTCTAGGCAGTGCTGCCCCGTAGCCCTTCAGAGGGACCGTTCATTCTGCCATCGGCATGTGTGTGTTCTGGCTGCTCTGTATTCTGGCCGGCACCGTTGTTTTCACTTGGACGTTCTTGTTGGCTTGTATTTTATTGTAATTTTTATTTTCATTTCTTTCATGGCTAATGAGATCGAATCCCTTTTCACAGACTTCCTGGCCGCTAGCCTCTTCGTGAAATGCCTGTTCAGGGTTTTTGCCCATTTTCCTGTTAGGTTGTTTCTTACTGATATGTAGGCATTCTTCATATTGTTCCAGATTAAGTCCTTTTTATTTTTTTTAATTTTTAATTTTTAAAAAGATTTCATTTATTTGCTAGAGAGAGAGTCAGCCTGAGTGGAAGGGGCCGAGGGAGAGGGAGAGAGAGAGAGAGAATCTTAAGCAGACTCCTCGTGGAGGGTGGAAGCTGACACGGGCTTGATCCCAGGCCTGAGACACAACCTGCGCTGAAACTGGAGTTGGATGCTTAGCTGACCAAGCCATACAGGTGTCTGATTAAGTCCTTTTTAAGGGTTGATGGATAACACATTTCTTTTCCTACTCTGTAATGTGAGTTTTTTAATCTTTTTATGGACCCTTTGATGAACAGAAATAATTATATTATAGTTGAAAGTATAATTATTTCTCCTATGGTTCATGCTTGTGTTAGTCTTTTTGGGTTCCTACCCTGAGGGCACGGCTTTGTCCTATAACGTGTACTAAAACTTTATAGTTTTGCTGTTTGTGTTTAGATTTATAACTAGAGGACTGTAAGTCCTAGAGTGCTGAGGGCACTCCTGGTTTATACCTGCTGTCATGGTGTCTTTTTCCACTCTCTGGAGTGTGCAGCTTGGATGATCATTTGTTTGATCAAACCGTTGCCTACGTTGCATTGGTTGTTATATATGGTGTGAGGTAGGGGCCCGTTTCATTTTGTTTAATATAAATATGAGTATACGAGAATGTCCTAGCATTTTGTATCGCTAAGGACTATTGCTATTTCTTGGCAGTGCTGTCTCTGTCTGGGTCTGATTCTGGCTCCTGGGTGCTATCCTGGGGACTGTTGGTTTCTGTAACAGCATCAGTCTCTCTGTGGCTTCATGTAATCTGAAAAAGCAAACAGTCCCATTTGACCCTCACCAAGAGTATCTTGTCTTGTCTTGTCCCTTTCCATTTCCATATAAATTTTAGAATCAGTTGGTCAAATTCCGCAGAAGGAGTGAAAGAACCCGTTTTTTTTTTTTTTTTAAGATTTTATTTATTTATTTGACAGAGAGAGATGACAAGTAGGCAGAGAGGCAGGCAGAGAGAGAGGGGGAAGCAGGCTCCCCGCTGAGCAGAGAGCCCAATGTGGGGCTTGATCCCAGGACCCTGGGATCATGACCTGAGCCAAAGGCAGAGGCTTAACCCACTGAGCCACCCAGGCACCTGAAGAACCTGTTTTTTAAAAATTATTTTATTTCTTGTTTTTTTAAGATTTATCTTTATTTCAGAGGGAGAGTGTGCGGGTGCTGGTGTGTGGGAGTGGGGGAAGAGGCGTAGGGAGAGCGTGTCAAGCAGACTGTGTGCTCAGCGTGGAGCCCAGCACGGGGCTGGATCTTGCTGCCCAGGAGAGTGTGACCTGAGGTGGAACCAGGATTCGGACGCCCAACCAGCTGAGCCAGCAGGTGGCCTGGGACCTGCAGCAGTTCTGACTATGGTTTAATCAGATCTGTAGGACCACAGATCATTTGAGCAGAGAACTGATGTATTTCAATATTAAGTTTTCCAATTGTCCATGTAGATTTTGTGGCTTCTGCTGAATTTATTTGCAGATATTTGAATTTTTAAATACTATTTTGATGGTATCTTAGACATTTTATGTTGTTGGACCTGGTACACAGGAAAGCAGTTGGTTTTATGTACTGATTCAGTGTCCCGCAGCCTTGCTGAGTCTTATTTCATGTTTATCCACATGTTCTTCTGGATTTCTGTAAACATAGGCTAGTCTTCTGCAAGTCATGACAGTCTTGTTTTTTCTGTTCCAATCCTTACAGTTTTCCTTTTCTGTTTTCGACCGTGTTCTGTAAACAGCACTGGTGTTGGGTTTTGTGGTGGGGGTGTCACCAGTTTGCTTCTCGTCTCAGAGAGGGCGCTTTCAGCCTCTGACTATTAAATACGATTTTGCTGTAATTTTTTTTTATCAGATTAAGGAATTTTCCTTTTCTTGCTGAAGAGTTGTTTTCATAACGAACGGCTGTTGGATTTTATCGCTTACCCTGCAATGGCTAAGATGATTATATTTTTGCTCCTTTGGCATGTGGTAAGGCATGCGTGTGTGTACACGCGTGCACACGTACACACACGTGCACACACACACACACAGTTTTTAACGGTGAAACCTATCTTATATTTCAGGTAAAACCCAACATGGGCATCATGTCTTACACTTCCTATGCATTGCCAAGTTTGCAGTTTGCTTATGATTTTTTTAAAAAAAATCTGTGTTCTTGATGAGAATAACCTGTATATATATATATAATATATGTATATATATATATTTTTTTCCCCCCTGTACTTCTTTGTTGAGTTTTAATACCAAGCTTACGCTCACATAAAAAAATATGATTTGGGGGAATGTTTTTTATTTTTTTATTCTCTGGCTTTCTGTAAGATTTGTAGAACTTCCAGTTACTCGTGGGGGTCTAGAGCTGTGTCTGTGGAACGGAGATTACGGTTTGTTTTTGAATGGTTACGGACATGTTCATGTCTCTGATGCCGTGGTGAGTGTGTTTCGGGAGCTGTGTCTCTCCGGAAATTTGCCTTTCGATCTGCTGTCTCCCCCACTGAGCGAGCAGACGTGGTTCAGATCGTCCCGCCCTGGCGGTGTGCGCAGGGTGGGAGCCGCTCTTCCTGCCACAGCCGTCTCCGGTGACAGGGACGCGCGTGGCTGCTCATGTCGTGGCGGCCAGTGCCTCAGCAGCTCTGATGACTCGGCGGACCGTCTCTCCTCTTGGTGGCGGGCGCAGTGTCACAGCATCGCAGGCGGGCCCGCACGCCCCCGGGGGCACACAGCAGAGCCGCAGACTGCGGCGTAACGGGATGAAAAGCGTCTTAAAATGGTTTCAGATGCTGCACTGCAAATAGCCTTCGAGAACACGCCACTTGCTGAGTTTTGGTGTAGTATCAACAAATATTGACAATGGTTTGAAGACGGTAGAGATGCAGTTACCCGTCGGCTTGAGGCTTTCCCCTTCATATACTGCAGTCAGGAGAACGTGTGACAAGCGACGACGGGCACCGCCAGGGTCCCGCCGTACCCGCTGGGCCAGACTCGGAAGCCAGTGGCGGAAACAAGAAGCCTTGCTTCATGTGATCTCACGGACACGAGGAATTTGAGAAGCAAGACTGAGGACCATCGGGGAAGGGAGGGAAAAATGGAACAAGATGAAACCAGAGAAGGAGACAAACCGAAAGAGACTCTTCATCTCAGGAAACAAACTGAGGGTGGCTGGAGGGGAGGGGGCTGGGGGGCTGGGGGGGCTGGTGACGGACACTGGGGCGGGCGCGGGCTGTGGTGAGAGCTGTGAAGTGTGTAAGGCTGACGCGTCACAGACCTGCACCTCTGAAGCAAGTAATACATTGTCAATAAAAAGGGGAAAAAAAGGCATGACCGAGATTATTATTGCTGAGTGCATAGTGATTACCCAGAACAAACAAACAAAAAAACCAGAAACCTTGCTGCTCTTCTCATTAAAGTGTCCTTGTTGGAAAGATAGTGTTTTCTTTTTTTAATAAAAATGTATCATTTATGTTCATATGTAATAGGTTTGTAATTATTAACTTTAAACGAATTAATAAAAGTGAAAAAGACGCAGTTTTAACTGGCAACATGGTACACTTTAGTAGTTTTAGTTGGCAAAAGCTCTTTGAGATCCTCTATGATTTTTAGGAGTATAAAGGGGTCCTGAAACCAGGAAGTTTGAGAATCGGTGGCTTGTGAAAAGGAAGATGACATTTATTTAGTGATCTGTCAGCTCTCTGAATGTAGGGCTGAGTTCTGGCTTCGCAGTCGACGTTAGCGTTTCCTGCCGTCGCAGAGACGTCTCCCCGCGGTCGTGCTCGCGTCGCGCAGAACCATGCCCCTTGGCCTTGTGAGCCCTGCACAGGAGGCTACTTCGGCAGCGTTCTCCTTCTGTGGCCTAAATCAGAAAAGTATTGTGCCCTGTGTGTGTGTGAAAGAGCTTGTCTGAGGGCCGCGGGCACAGCACAAGAATAAAACCTTGAAAAATCAGCCGAGAACCAGCCATTACTGAAAACCAAGCATTTTAATTAAAAATATCCATCACAGGGTGGCTCTTCTCTTACTTTATTTCTCGAGCGTGGCGAATGTTAATAAGCAGTGGTTGCGCCTGGTGCTACAGTAAATTGCCAGTTGGTGAGTGGGATTTCTTCCCGAGAAGCGCTTGTAGATGGAACTCGGCAACATCTGTTCTTGTGACAACGGTCCCTGGCAGTGTTGGCTGAAGTGCTTTTCAGAAGTTAGAGACGGGAGGTTACGAGAACTTTCAGGAAATGCCTGCCGTGCTGGTGTGGGCCTCAGAGTCAGAGAAGGAAAGCACGCGACTACCTTGGTACCCATTTCTTTTCTTTTCTTTTTTTTTTTTTTTTAAAGATTTTATTTATTTATTTGACAGATCACAAGTAGGCAGAGAGGCAGACAGAGAGAGAGGGAAGGGAGAAAGCAGGCTCCCTGCTGAGCAGAGAGCCCGATGTGGGGCTCGATCCCAGGACCCCAAGATCATGACCTGAGCCAGAGGCAGAGGCTTTAACCCACTGAGCCACCCAGGCGCCCCGTTGTACCCATTTCTGCACATACTGTGTCTCAGCTGGGTGACCTGTTGGGTCGGCTCGTGGTCTGGGTGTGAGAGGTACTGCGTGTTGTACCCCAGCACGCAGTTCTGTCTCTGAGACATTAACTTCTTCCCCCAATTATTCTGTCGGAAAAGGCTAGAGGGTTCAACATTACGACCCTCTATTTTCCTGTTCATTCATTCACGTGTATCTATACATAGTATCTATTCATAGTATCTATACATAGAGATAGAGACTTACTTATTATATGTTTTTAAAATGAAATAAGGTGGAAGTTGGCCTGGTCTTTCTGCCTTTGAAGTTGTTATAGACTAAGAATTGCTCAGATTGGGGAAGGATGCTAGAATTCTAAAACTTTAAAAAACTTACTATGTGGGCTGAGTGGGGGTTTCTCGTGCAGCGTAACCGTGCGATTCAGATGGGTTTTCTGATTCTATAAAAAGAAATGGACCCTTAAACCAGCTCCCAGCCTTTTCTTACACATGTAGTTTTATACGACAGGGAGGGAGGCCTGGACGCCTGTGGTGACAGCCATGCTTGTCCCCTAGGAGGACGTGGGGTGTGGCAAGGTGCCGAGGCCGTGTCTTCCCGGCAGAAGTGCTTGTGGGGCGTCCAGGTGGCTCAGTCGGTGAAGCATCCGCCTTTAGCTCGGGCCATGATCGCAGGAGTCCCCCGTAGGCTCACTGCTCAGCGGGGCGTCTGCTTCTCTGGCTGCCCCTCCCCTACTCCTTCTCTCTCCGTCTCGCATAAAAATAAGTAAATACAATCTTTTTTCTTTCTTTCTTTCTTTTCTTTTTTTTAAATGGAGTGTTTCTGAGTACTTGCAGCCTCTGTGGGTAAGGCCTATGGCATGTGGTTGGGGTTTTGATGTTCTCACCAGTATCGTCAAGCCCTGTGGATTTTTCTTGTAAGGGCTTTGGCCATCAACCAGTGCCCTGCTGGTTAGGGGTGCAGCATTGTGGGGAGACCCTGCTGGGAACTTTCTTCCAGTATCCCTGAAATCTTCGCTTAGCCTCTGGGCTGATATCAGTTTAAATCTTGATAGCTTTTCTGGTTGTCATAGTTTTCATTTTATTACCATTTAAAGCTCAGGGCTGGAGAGACTAGTTTGAGCATCTGTGCCGGGTCGTTAGGGCTCGGTTAGCTCGGGCAGGTGCAGTGAAGCCAGGTGCGCTGGAGACCGTGGGCTCCCGGACGCAGTTTTGCGGGGCGCTCCTCTGTGTATGTTTTGTGTCATGGATGTTTACATTTCATTTTAAGGAGATCGGCTTATTCCTGCCTTGTCCTCCTAGTCCTCACATCTTTCTAGTTGGAATCGGAATTGATAACAGAGGATCGACCCATCTGTTAAAAAACAAAACAAAAAAACCGGGTAGGAAAGAAGGATGTCCATCTTTTCGGCTAATCTGTCGTCAGGTGTTCTTCTTGAATTTCCCTTTTCCCTCTCCTGCTCTAATTCTTCCGGACCGGCAGGCACTGTGAGGCCCAACGGGTTGGTTCGCCTTAGCAGCTGGGAGTCCTCTCACGGGCACACTTGTGGTCACTGCAGGGACATGTGGTGCCTCGCACTTAGGGCTGGTTACCGACCATATGTAGTGCTTCTTGGGGGGTGGGGGGGCTCGTATTTTGTTTAGCTTATTTCTTTGATCGTGTGCCTTTTAGTTTTGTCCCTTTATCCTCGATGACGCTGTTGGTATTTTGGAACTCCTGTCGAGAAAGCCCTTTGGAGAAGAGCCTGCACAGTTGCCACGCGGAAACCGCCTTCTCTTGTTTAAATGGACTTTCTGGAGCCGAATGTGTGAGATGACTCGCAGCAGCGAGCCGGGTGGCCGCATGCCTGGTGGACAAAGCCTGGGGTCGGGGCGCGGGGCAGCTTGCTCCTGCAGGAGGGCGAGGAAGGAGCCTGCCTCTCCGCTGCTCTTGTCCTGGGCCCGGAGGCTTCAGTGTCCCTGGCTGCTAGGGACGGGCGCTCACGAGAGCAGCGGGAACAGCTCTGGTTTCTGCCGCACTGCACAGGCGCGCCCTCAGCAGATGCCTGTCTATGGCTGACTCGTCTAGCCCTCTCTGCCTTGACATTGGAGTGAACTTGAAAGAAGGTTAAGACGTAGTTCTGTGATCTTGGGACCAGGCAGCCCCATCAGCAGAAACTCGGCAGTCAGGCTGCAGGGGCTGAGCCTTGGACTCCGCAGCACAGTCTGCGTTTGGGCGCTCCTGCTGGGGCCCTGTCTCCTAAAGGTGGTGGGGAGCAGTGGGGACTGTGAACAGGCAGAAGCTGGGTTTTCTAAAGACAAGTGTGCGTGGGCCGCGTGGAGAGAAGTGGAGCCCGTGGGTGCTATCCGCACGCGCTTGCTGGGGGGCAGCGGGCCCTGGAGATGGCCCTTGGACCCAGAGGCTTAGAGGTGGGAATCATCACGAAGGGTTTAAGAAAGGAGCAATCAGAGCCTTTGACAGCTTAGTCAGTAGAAGGGATGGGGTGTGGGGAGGCCCAGGTAGTGACAGAAGAAAATGCCTTCAGGTTTCTGGATTGAGCTGTTTGGGGTGTGCTAGTGTTCCGTGGTCACTGTTTCTTACTGGGAGCTACACAGGAATTTAAGAACCGTAAGGCTATCCAGTTTATTGGGGAAGAGATCCCCGGTAGCCTTTAGTTTTTCTTTTTAAAGATTTTGAGAGAGAGCGAGCCAGTGAGAGAGAGCAAAAGAGAGCCCGGGCGGGGGCGAGGATACAGAAGCAGGGAGGGAAGAGCCTCCTCGCTCAGCAGGGAGCCCGGTGCGGGGCTCAGTCCCAGATCCCCGAAGGCAGACGCTCCCCTCAGTAGCCTCTTCATATCAGGACGTCTCCGAGTGCAAGTCAGTGTTTGCTCACCTTCTCGAAGGGTGGCCCTCTCCCCGGCCGCTCCTCTCGGTTTCCGGAGGGCCTTTTCAACTTCGAGCTCAGGGGTCATGCTGACCGCGCGAGTTCCTTCTGTGTTTGGAGTCTGCCCCCGGGCCAGCAGCAGAGCACGGGGTGTGGGAGGTCCCCGTGGAGGAGGCTGCTGCGGACCAAGCGAGACCCACAAGAACTGAGCGGGCGGCAGTTGCTCCGTGGGACGGTCCGCGGCCCAGAGGAGTTCCTCGCCCGGCCCGGGGTTTAGAAGCCGTTTCACGCAGGACTTGGTGGAAGCTGGGCCCGTGCTGTGTGCAGGCCTGCTTGGCCTGAGCTCTCCTGCTACAGGGGCCAGACTGACAGGTGGGCCAAGAGACAAAAAATGTCTGGCCCCTGCTTCTGGTCGACTGTGTTGTCCCCACGCAGCCAGTGACATTGACACTTTGCCTGTTGAACGGTGGGGTCTCTGTTCCTTCCCCTTAAATCTGCCCCTGTAACCAGGGGCCATGGGACCACCGAGACCAGGTCCTAAAAGGCTTCCCCTCCGGTCTGCTGGGGTTATGGTTTCTGGAGCAGTCACCTTGCTCAAGGAAAGCCTGTAGCCATAGGGAGAGGCCTCCAGAGGGTACGCAGCCCCCAGCCACTAAGGCTTCTGGCTAAGGCCCCAGGCCTGTGAAGTTGGGGTCAGAAGCACCCACAGGGCCTTCCTCTGTTCTCAACCTGCGGAGTCAGTGAACATAATAGCATGGTTGTTTGAGGGGCGCCTGGGGGGCTCAGTCAGTGAAGCCTCTGCCTTCAGCTCAGGTCATGATCTCAGGATCCTGGGTTCAAGTCCCGTGTCAGTCTCCCTGCTCAGTGGGGGTCTGCTTCTCCCTCTCCCTCTGCTGCTCCCCCTGCTTGTGGCCCTCTCTCTTTCTTTCTCTGTCAAACAAATAAATAGAATCTTAAAAAAAAAAAAAAAAAAAGATTGTTCTATACCATGAGGCAGGAGAGTTTGGGAAGCTGGAGCTGGTGTCCAGCTGGAGCTGGTGTCGCCATATTAAAATCCTAAAGCCTGTGCCCCTGGCTCTGGGGTGAGGTTTTGGGATGAGGTGAGGGCAAAAGCCCCAGTGCCTCGTGGAGGCTGGTAGGGCTCGAGTGCGCGGCGTCTGTCTCCTCCCTCGGTTGCGATGAACAGTAGGTAGTGCGCGGTGCTGGCCCCCAACAGGCCGGACTCAGCCGACACCCGGAAGCGAGACAGGGAGCACCTTATCGCAAGCTGGAGGGAAGGGGTCCCCGTGGTGGTGGCGGCAAGCCCAGTGCCCCTGTGGCTGTGCTCTGTCAGCTGGGGGACACGCACGGCGTCCTCCGTGTACCCGGCAACATAGACTTGGAGGGGAGGCGGGAGGCGACGAGCCCCTTCAGCGTGAGGGGACAGGGCTTGCTGGGCTCAGGCAGAACCCCCTCCTCATTCCGTGCCTCGTCTCCAGGCCAAGGGCCTGTGGATGAAGAGGGGGCTGCGGGCAGGCGGCAGGGCCAGGCCGGTCCCAGGGGGTCTCTGCTGCGGCACCGGCCTTCCTGGGGGACAGCGGGCACTGGCCGCTGGCCTGTCCTTGGGGGGAGGGCGGAGAGGGCGTGAGCCTGTGGGTTCAGCTGTGTGTCCGAGGGGCTTGTCAGTGGGCGCTCCCAGAGCTGCCTGAGTCTGTAAAGTAGTGGTGTGTCTGCTTGGGCTGGAAGACGTGGGGGCCGCAGGAACGAAGGGTCCCGGCCCCCCGGGCTCCTGAGGGGAGGGGGCAGGCTGGCGAAAGCGCCCCATGCAGGCGTGGGCTGCTTTCTGCGGCTCCTGGAGCAGCCCCGAGAGGGCGGCCCCAGGAGCCTCCTGCCACCTCCTCCTCCCGGCCTGGCCTGCACGTGTGCACGGTGGGGACAAGGACACCCTGGTCTTCAGGCTGAGGTGGCACTCCCAGGGGACTTGGGGGCGCGTCGGTGCATTTTGCACGTGGAAGGATGTGGTACTTGTCCAGCGGGGAGCCTGGGGGGCTGTGTTTTCCAGAGACGACCACACAGTGGCTCCCACCCCGCAGCCTGTCCCTGCTGTGTCGCTGTGACGCTCCCGTTGTTGAGAGGCCATGTCCCTTTTCCCTTGCCGTGGCTCTGGGCCGGTGTGACTGTGGGAGGAATGACGCTCTGTGTCTTGGGGGCTACAGACCGCACAGCTTCCGTCAGGTTCTCTCAGGGACACCGGTGCTTGGGCCCAGGCCACCAGCTGCGAGGGTTCCCAGAGCAGCCCTCCTGGGGAGCCCATGGGGACCACACGGTGGTGTTCCTACTGACGAGTCAGAGAAGCAGCTTCCGGGTGGCTCCAGTGCCAGGCAGCGGCCGCCTTTGCGTCGGGCCAGCCGAGACATCGCCGAGCAGAGGCAGCCGCCCCTCGGGCCCTTCCTGGATGCCCGACGTGGAGGGTCCCCTGCTCAGCGGGCTGGGGACGCAGCGGGACTTGGCCCTGGCGGCCGGGCCGAGTAGACGGTGCTTCACGCTTCCCGGGAGTATCTTTCCCTGGTCTTTGCGCCCCTGGCGGCCGCCGCGGACCTCTCCTGGGGCGCCCGCCTTGCACACTTCGCTTTCCCTATTTGTATGTCTGGGGATTCTTCCGGAGCTTCGTGAAAAGTGGGGACTGTGGTGGGGCTGGGATCTGCCGCCCGCCTTGCCCGCCGTGCCGTGTACTTTCATGATGAGAAACACGGACACAAGGACACAAGGACAATCTCACTTGTACCCAGGCAGTCTGACCTGTGGACTTTGTTGGATAAACGTAGAAGGACCTTAAATCAAGCTTACTCTGCCGTCGCGCCGGGAGAGGAGCTGCCCAGGAGCTGGGAGAGCAGTTAACGCGCGGGGCGGGGAGGCTTTGGCACAGAGCGCGGGTTTTCGGAGCAGAAGGTCTGCTTGGAGGTCTGCTTTGTAGTCGAGTACTAATACACATTAAATTTAGGGACCTGGAGAGTAGGGTACCTTCCGAGCCATCCAGTGCTATTTGTAGGAAAGCTGGGGGTTGGGAGGGGTTGAGGGAATCAAGGGGAGAAATGCTGAGTAGCGTTTGGTCGCACAGAGGGGGTACGCGTGGGCAGAGGGCCCCAAGGCCACCCCCTCCTCCAGTGGTTCACTCGCAGGACTCCGAGACTCAGCACGTACCCGTGGCCACCACGACCTCAGTGAAACCACAAAGGGAAGAGGGATGTAGGGCAGGGGCTAGGGCCTAGCGGTACGGGCTTCTGCGGGTCCTGTCCCAGAGCGGGACCCGGACACGCTGAGTCCCCGGCAGCGAGTTAGGACAATATGTGTGGGATGCTGCCGACCAGGGTTGCTCCACAGACACTCAGCACCCAGTGTCTTTATCGGGGGCTGCTCATGGAGGCACCCCCGCTTGGCAGAAACAGAAACCCCAGGAACACGGAGCCAGCTCCAGTCGAGCACTGAGCTGTAAGCATAGTCACGAAAGGGAAGTAGCGGGTTCACTGGGAGAAGAAGAGACTTCGTGTTGTAGAATTTCTTGTGAAGCGCTGGAAAGAAAGGAGCTTTCCTGAGCTCGTGTTCTGTGCGGGCGCTGAACGCCGGCGGAGTCATTTTGTGAGACCGGCCTTGCCTCGTGACTGGGTGGCGGTCTCTGGGGAGGTGCAGCTGCGTTCCAGAAGGGCTCGAAGCCCATACCCCGTCTTTGTAAATGGAGAGACTGTCCTGGCACAACTCCCAGAGCTGGGGTTTCGATGGAAGGGAAGCAGAGAGCTGCCCCGGGGGGCTGTCGGTGCAGAAGGTGGGAGGCAGGCTGCATGCGGCCCGGCACCCCCAGGGGTCCCTGTGGGGAAACATCCATCCCCAGCCCAAGGCGCGTGGGGCGGGCTGGCCCTGAGCTCTGCCAGCCTCCTGCGTGCCGCAGCCGGGCTCCCCTGTCTGTCCAGTCGCTTCTCAGATGGAGGTCCACGCGGCGCGGGTCTAGAGAATGATGACTTTGGTGGATTCTTTTGTATTCAAGTAAAATGCGGCTAAGTAGGGGTTAGTGCCGTCCAGATCTTGAGGTTGGTCCGTAGCTAGCGATGCTCCCAGGTAGCCCTGGGGCTGGGGGTTTAGGGGCAGGTGTTGCTGGAGCCCAAGGTTAAGGTTGCAGCCAGGTCAAGAGGAAGGAAACAGTACCTTCAGCTCAGTATTTCAGAGTCGAACTATGGACGGCCTGGGATTCGGTCCTCCTCTTGGACGGAGTCATAGTTTGTGATGACAGTGACGTGACCTTGCCGGTCTTGTGTTCTTGGAGGTGAAGGGGGAGAATGTGGGGAGGTGGTAGACAGCAGAGCAGATGCTCTGAGAAACCCTTCCCGAGCTTCCAGAGGCTGTGAAAATGCGTCGGCTGGTGCCTGGGAGCCCTGGGCAGGGCTCCGGTGTAGCTGCGCCCTGGCAGGTGTCCCGAGTGGAGGTGCGTGCTTGGAGGGACCGCCTTGGGTGTCTTGTCCAGTGGCCACTCCAGACACACGGGCCGGGTTGGCTGCAGAAAGCACCCAGCGGGGTTTCGGTCCTGGCTGGGGTGTTTCTCTTCCTGAGCTGCCGTCCGGAAATGTGCGGGCGCGGCAGTACCGCTCACCCGTGTTTGGAGATGGACACTTGTGTGGGGAGGACCCAGGTGGCGCGGGGACACAGCCCTCCTTCAGTCTGGTCGCGGTCTGTGGTGGGGGTCTGATCTGTGCGGCCTGCGTGCCTCGGGGTTGGCTCGCTCCAGAGCAGACCGTAGCTGTGCCTGGGAGCTGCTCTGACCCTGGACCGCTGTCCTGTTACCCACGAGCTCGAGGTGAGAATCCTGTGGAGGTCAAGGGTTCAGGAGGCAGTAGGGACGCGGCACAGGGTCCTTTTCTGTGGGCGTCTCTCACCAGTCACTTCTGAAGGAGCTGGCGTCCTTGCTCGCCGGCAGTGTCCCACGTGGTCTTCACACACGGGCGCAGCCGGTGGTCCCCGCGACTCACGGTTTTCCAGTCCACGGACTTGAGTAACTTGGACTCTGGGAGTTCTGTTGTCCCTTGTATTTGCGTGGTTTTGTTTTAGGGATGACACCGTAGGAGGTTAGTTGCCCAAGGCTAATTTCAGACTTCTGTCTGTCTGTCCTACCCACCCACCCATTTACTTATGCACGATTTACCTACCAGAGTGTTTTCTCTTAATCCGTCTACGCATTTCACCCGCCGTCCATCTACTCGTCCGTCTCTCCAGGCACTGTCTATGCCCCAGCCCCTTTATTCACTCGTAACCTCTTTGTCTGCCTGTTTACCTACCCGTGTGCCTACCTGCCCATCTGTCCGTCCATCCATGCACGTAAAGGTCGTGTGTGCGTGCACGTGTGTGTACAAGTTCTGCGTGTCTGCACTCTCGGGTCTGTCCTCTCCCGCCTGTGCTGTGTCTGGCTGCAGACTTTGCTCGTCTGTTTGCACCCCCACCCCTGCCCCTGGGCCCTGCAGCTGTTGCGCACTTTCTTCTCTACACGTTTTCAGGTCCTGCTGTTGGTGTCTCAGGCCACCTCCTCCCGGGTCCGCTGTACAGATCTGGTTTGCTCCCGGACCATTGTTTCGTCCTCAGCTGGGTGTACCACTGTTGTCGCGCACACTAGTTTCTTGCGTGTGTGTGGGTGCTTCTGCGTAACTTTCTAAAACACACGAGGGTCTTGGAGTAAGTGTGAAACCATCGTGCACTGGTGTCCATGAAGCAGCTGTGCCGGATCGCCTGGGACCGGCTGCTCTGTGCGCAGAGTGGAGGGATGTCCAGCCCGAGGCTTGGGAGCTCTTCTCCAGCATGGGGCAGGCACCTGGCCGTGCCCGTGGTTCTCAGACTTCTGTCTTCCTCGGCACCCGTGCTGTGCTCCCGGCAGCGACAGGCTCCTGTGCCCTGAGGCTCCTGGGCGAGTGCACGCGGGCATCGCTGTCTCTGGGGAGTGGCTCTCGGGTGTCTCTGTCTCCGGCGGTGGCCGTGTTCCCAGCGTGTGCGAGGGGCTTGCGACCGTCCACGTAGGAGGCACAGCGGTGTCCACGCACCGGCGGATGGAAGAGGCCAGGTTGGAGGGAGCAGTTAAGAACGTGCTGCTGTCCCGGAGGACAGACAGGCTGACGCCTAAGGCAGTGAACCGAGGGGACACGGGAAGTGCAGAGTGAATGTCACTGTGACAGAGCCCCAGGAGTGCTCTTTGACAGAGCCGAGCGAACTGGCAATTCCTTTCCCTGACACAGGGGGTGATGCACAAGGGACAGATTTGGCGTGGGTGAGAGCAGGGGATGGAGAGAGAGAGAGAGAGAGGGGCCAGAGGGCAGCAGGACACTAAGCCGAGGAGGAGAGAACTGCAAGGGGGAGCCCCCCTCCTCCCAGCTCCCCCCCATTCCCCTCTTCCTCCTCTACCTGCTCGCCCTACTCCGCCTCCCCTTCTTCTTCGCTCCCTCCTCCTCTCATCCCCCATAGATCTGTTCGGTTTTACTACTTGCATTATACAGTCAGCTAAGCAGAATGGAAAACATTTCCTATTCCTGGTACCGGCAGCAAAAGCTCAATTATACAACACAATGTGATAGAGACGGAAAACACTTCTGAGTTTTGTTCGTGTGATGTGTAATGTTCCCTTGTTGTCAATTACCGTAGCTCATTAAAGTACGCGAGTGTTGTTGTTCGTAGGGAGGGTTCAGTGGGGTTCACCCACTTGGCTAGTAATTAGAATGCCATGAGGCTGTAATGCTCCCTGCCCTCGGGGCGGTGCGGTCAGCTAAGGGCGGGGGGGGGGGGGGCCTGGTTCCCCGGGCTGCTGGGGGGGGGGGGGGGGGGGGGGGTGGGGTACCTGATTCACTGGCCTGCTGTGGAGTGCTGGGCAGGAAATCTTTGGGGACAGGGCAGCCGGTGGTGGTCTCAGAGCTGGGCTCCTGGGTGGTCCTTGTTGGGTAGCCGCCCGCTGAGGGGGTGAGTGGGCTGTGGGCCTTCCCTATGGGGTCTCTGGGCCCACGGCAGAAATGCCTGGAAGGAGCATCCCGTGTCGCTGATAAAGAGGAGGCCAGAGGAAGCTCGGCTTTCTGGACAGGTTGGAATTCACTGCTGAAGGAAAGCCCGGAAAGCTCTGACACAGGCTTAGTTTGGGGCTGAAGGTGCTGCGTGCCTGCCGTCAGGTCAGCAGGGTCGGCAGGAAGCGGGTCTGAGGTTGAGGGGCTGCCGCAGCTCTGGTCTTCCTGCTGAATTTTGGAGGGCGCAGTTACATGCAGTCTGGGCCTTTATCTTTAAAAATAGCGCGCCCGTGACCTGCGCTGCCTTGCGCTGCTGGCTGGCCTGCGAGTTCTCTCTCCAGACTCAGGCTGAATGTCACTGCTCCTTGCTGAGCTGTCTTCATTTGTGTCAGACAGACTGAGCGCTGAGCCCTGCCTGTGTCATTCCACGAGCCTGTGACTCCCACCGATGCCTCAGGCGTTTGAGGAAGGCCCCACCTTCTTTTTTGTGTTTACGTTCAATATGCGACAGCATTTATCTATGGACACTTCCAAGAACAAATTGGATCCAGGAGAGTCTCGGTGGTTTCCCAGTGGGAAGCACTATGGAAATGGCATTAAGATTGCAGCTGGGCCCCGTGTTCTGTGGCGATGACTGCAAAGATGACTTGTCTCTGTCCCCAGGGTTGGCTGTCGTAGGTGGATTTCCTGTTACAGGAGAAGAATACTGACTCTCTTCCTGGTATTTGCCGAGGGCCCCAGAGATACTGCTGGAATAGTGGGGAGTCCTTGGCTGTCTTCAGCTTCTGAAAGAGCAGACGCGTCGTCTCTCTTTCCCACATTTATCTAGGGCCTTCCTCTTGTGAGCAGGGTCCCAGGGCCTGGGGCTTCAAAGGTGACCGGGAAAGGTGGACAGGCCCACAGTCCGGAGCGGCCCACCCACGAATAGAGGCTCTTGCAGCCCCGTGCGTCGGTCCGAGATGCCTGGTGGGTCAGGGGCGGGTTCACAGAGAGGGGGCAGCGGGGTGGCCTCCCTGAGGGAAGGGACTGGCCTTCAGAGGTTCAGAGGCCTGGCTGTGGCTTGTGTTCGAAACGTTCCCTGCAGGGTATCATTCATTTTCCAAATTGATTTTGCAAATTTTTTTTTTTTTTTTAAAGATTTTATTTATTCATTTGTCATAGAGAGAGAGGCGAGAGCAAGTACAGGCAGACAGAGTGGCAGGCAGAGGCAGAGGGAGAAGCAGGCTCCCCGCCAAGCAAGGAGCCCGATGTGGGACTCGATACCAGGACGCTGGGAT